>NC_088220.1:90585156-90667656 GCF_036934945.1 Oncorhynchus masou masou | reverse complement strand
CTACTCATTCAAGGTTTTTCTTTATTTGTACTATTTTCTACATTGTAGAATAATAGTGAAGACATCAACACTATGAAATAACCCATATGGAATAATGTGGTAACCAAAAAAGTGTTAAACAAATCAAAATGTATTTATATTTGAGATTCTTCAATGCAGCCACCGTTTGCCTTAATGACAGCTTTGCAAACTCTTGGCCATGTTTAATTGTTTACTATTTTAATCTTTATGAAATTCGCTGGTCCTCCGCTTCCTCCTCCGAGGAGCCTTCACTGGCTGATACATGTCATTGTTACATTGTTTTCTAAAACATAATGACATTCATAATCTCTAATGTCTCTAATCTTACTTTACATGACTCCAAACCAATTCGATAACCTCTGCATCTCAAATCGAACCCTGTTCTCTATATATCTCCCTGGTCACCTCCAAAGCCAACACCTCCTTTGGCCGCCTTTCCTTCCAGTTCTCTGCTGCCTGTGACTGGAACACATTACAAAAATCCCTGAAGTTGGAGACTTATATCTCCCTCACCAACTTTAAACATCAGCTATCTGAGCAGCTAACCGATCGCTGCAGCTGTACATAGTCCATCTGTAAATACCCCACCCAATCTACCTACCTCATCCCCATACTGTTTTTATTTACTTTTCTGCTCTTTTGTACACCAGTATTACTACTTGCTAATCATCATCTGCTCTTCCATCACTCCAGTGTTTGCTAAATTGTAATTACTTGCTACTTTGGCCTATTTATTGCCTTACCTCCTCACGCCATTTGCACACACAAATGGGTTCTGAATCTAATAGACTTTTTCTATTGTGTTTTTGACTGTATGTTTGTTTTTTCCATGTGTGACTCTGTGATGTTGTTTGTGTCGCACTGCTTTGCTTTATCATGGCCAGGTCGCAGTTGTAAATGAGAACGTGTTCTCAGGTGGACCACCAGGTTAAATAAAGGTGAAATAAAATTAAAATTAAACTATAAAACATAGGGGTGCAGTTTCCCTCACTATATATTACTTAAAAATCGTACAACGTGATTTTCAGGATTTTTGTTTTAGATTCCGTCTCTCACAGTTGAAGTGTACTTATGATAAAAATTACAGACCTCTACATGCTTTGTAAGTAGGAAAACCTGCAAAATCGGCAGTGTATCAAATACTTGTTCACCCCACTGTATATAGTGGAATGCTTTTGAAAAAACAAACTATAGTCTACTACTCTACCTTTTCCCATTGTCCTGACTCTATAGTCTACTACTCTACCTTTATCCAGGGTCCTGACTCTATAGTCTGCTACTCTACCTTTATCCAGGGTCCTGACTCTATAGTCTACTACTCTACCTGTATCCATGGTCCTGACTCTATAGTCTACTACTCTACCTTTTCCCATTGTCCTGACTCTATAGTCTACTACTCCACCTTTATCCAGGGTCCTGACTCTATAGTCTACTACTCTACCTTTATCCATGGTCCTGACTCTATAGTCTACTACTCTACCTTTATCCAGGGTCCTGACTCTATAGTCTACTACTCTACCTTTATCCAGGGTCCTGACTCTATAGTCTACTACTCTACCTTTATCCAGGGTCCTGACTCTATAGTCTACTACTCTACCTTTATCCAGGGTCCTGACTCTATAGTCTACTACTCTACCTGTATCCATGGTCCTGACTCTTTAGTCTACTACTCTACCTTTATCCAGGGTCCTGACTCTATAGTCTACTACTCTACCTTTATCCAGGGTCCTGACTCTATAGTCTACTACTCTACCTTTATCCAGGGTCTTGAATCTATAGTCTACTACTCTACCTTTATCCAGGGTCTTGACTCTATAGTCTACTACTCTACCTTTATCCAGGGTCCTGACTCTATAGTCTACTACTCTACCTTTATCCAGGGTCTTGACTCTATAGTCTACTACTCTACCTTTATCTAGGGTCCTGACTCTATAGTCTACTACTCTACCTTTATCCAGGGTCCTGACTCTATAGTCTACTACTCTACCTTTATCCAGGGTCTTGACTCTATAGTCTACTACTCTACCTTTATCCAGGGTCCTGACTCTATAGTCTACTACTCTACCTTTATCCAGGGTCCTGACTCTATAGTCTACTACTCTACCTTTATCCAGGGTCCTGACTCTATAGTCTACTACTCTACCTTTATCCAGGGTCCTGACTCTATAGTCTACTACTCTACCTTTATCCAGGGTCTTGACTCTATAGTCTACTACTCTACCTTTTCCCATTGTCCTGACTCTATAGTCTACTACTCTACCTTTATCCAGGGTCCTGACTCTATAGTCTACTACTCTACCTTTATCCATGGTCCTGACTCTATAGTCTACTACTCTACCTTTATCCAGGGTCCTGACTCTATAGTCTACTACTCTACCTTTATCCAGGGTCCTGACTCTATAGTCTACTACTCTACCTTTATCCAGGGTCCTGACTCTATAGTCTACTACTCTACCTTTATCCAGGGTCCTGACTCTATAGTCTACTACTCTACCTTTATCCATGGACCTGACTCTATAGTCTACTACTCTACCTTTATCCATGGTCTTGACTCTATAGTCTACTACTCTACCTTTATCCAGGGTCCTGACTCTATAGTCTACTACTCTACCTTTATCCAGGGTCCTGACTCTATAGTCTACTACTCTACCTTTATCCATGGTCCTGACTCTATAGTCTACTACTCTACCTTTATCCAGGGTCTTGACTCTATAGTCTACTACTCTACCTTTTCCCATTGTCCTGACTCTATAGTCTACTACTCTACCTTTATCCAGGGTCCTGACTCTATAGTCTACTACTCTACCTTTTCCCATTGTCCTGACTCTATAGTCTACTACTCTACCTTTATCCAGGGTCTTGACTCTATAGTCTACTACTCTACCTTTTCCCATTGTCCTGACTCTATAGTCTACTACTCTACCTTTTCCCATTGTCCTGACTCTATAGTCTACTACTCTACCTTTATCCAGGGTCCTGACTCTATAGTCTACTACTCTACCTTTATCCAGGGTCCTGACTCTATAGTCTACTACTTTACCTTTATCCAGGGTCCTGACTCTATAGTCTACTACTCTACCTTTATCCAGGGTCCTGACTCTATAGTCTACTACTCTACCTTTATCCAGGGTCTTGACTCTATAGTCTACTACTCTACCTTTATCCATGGTCCTGACTCTATAGTCTACTACTCTACCTTTATCCAGGGTCTTGACTCTATAGTCTACTACTCTACCTTTTCCCATTGTCCTGACTCTATAGTCTACTACTCTACCTTTTCCCATTGTCCTGAGTCTATAGTCTACTACTCTACCTTTATCCAGGGTCCTGACTCTATAGTCTACTACTCTACCTTTATCCATGGTCCTGACTCTATAGTCTACTACTCTACCTTTATCCAGGGTCTTGACTCTATAGTCTACTACTCTACCTTTATCCATGGTCCTGACTCTATAGTCTACTACTCTACCTTTATCCAGGGTCTTGACTCTATAGTCTACTACTCTACCTTTATCCATGGTCCTGACTCTATAGTCTAATGTAATGTCACGGACCTGAGGAATGTCCCAAAAGACAGCAGCAGTAGTAGTTCCTCATGGCTCTATAGTCTGGCTCTATAGTCTGGTCAGTAGTACTTCCTCATGGCTCTATAGTCTGGTCAGTAGTACTCCCTCATGGCTCTATAGTCTGGTCAGTAGTAGTCCCTCATGGCTCTATAGTCTGGTCAGTAGTAGTCCCTCATGGCTCTATAGTCTGGTCAGCAGTACCCCCTCATGGCTCTATAGTCTGGTCAGTAGTAGTTCCTCATGGCTCTATAGTCTGGTCAGTAGTAGTTCCTCATGGCTCTATAGTCTGGTCAGTAGTAGTTCCTCATGGATCTATAGTCTGGTCAGTAGTAGTCCCTCATGGCTCTATAGTCTGGTCAGTAGTAGTTCCTCATGGCACTATAGTCTGGTCAGTAGTAGTCCCTCATGGCTCTATAGTCTGGTCAGTAGTACCCCCTCATGGCTCTATAGTCTGGTCAGTAGTAGTTCCTCATGGCTCTATAGTCTGGTCAGTAGTAGTTCCTCATGGCTCTATAGTCTGGTCAGTTGTAGTCCCTCATGGCTCTATAGTCTGGTCAGTAGTAGTTCCTCATGGCTCTATAGTCTGGTCAGTAGTACTCCCTCATGGCTCTATAGTCTGGTCAGTAGTAGTTCCTCATGGCTCTATAGTCTGGTCAGTAGTAGTTCCTCATGGCTCTATAGTCTGGTCAGTAGTACTCCCTCATGGCTCTATAGTCTGGTCAGTAGTGGCTCCTCGTGGCTCTAGAGTCTGGTCAGTCGTAGTCCCTCATGGCTCTATAGTCTGGTCAGTAGTAGTTCCTCATGGCTCTATAGTCTGGTCAGTAGTAGTTCCTCATGGCTCTATAGTCTGGTCAGTTGTAGTTCTTCCTGGCTCTATAGTCTGGTCAGTAGTAGTTCCTCATGGCTCTATAGTCTGGTCAGTAGTACTCCCTCATGGCTCTATAGTCTGGTCAGTAGTACTCCCTCATGGCTCTATAGTCTGGTCAGTAGTAGTCCCTCATGGCTCTATAGTCTGGTCAGTAGTAGTCCCTCGTGGCTCAATAGTCTGGTCAGTTGTGGTCCCTGATGGCTCTATAGTCTGGATCTATAATCTGGTCAGTAGTAGTCCCTCATGGCTCTATAGTCTGGCTCTATAGTCTGGTCAGTAGTAGTCCCTCATGGCTCTAGAGTCTGGTCAGTAGTAGTTCCTCATGGCTCTATAGTCTGGTCAGTAGTAGTTCCTCATGGCTCTATAATCTGGTAAGTAGTACTCCCTCATGGCTCTATAGTCTGGTCAGTTGAACTCCCTCATGGCTCTATAGTCTGGTCAGTAGTAGTCCCTCATGGCTCTAGAGTCTGGTCAGTAGTACTCCCTCATGGCTCTATAGTCTGGTCAGTAGTAGTTCCTCATGGCTCTATAGTCTGGTCAGTAGTAGTCCCTCATGGCTCTATAGTCTGGTCAGTAGTAGTTCCTCATGGCTCTATAGTCTGGTCAGTAGTAGTTCATCATGGCTCTATAGTCTGTTCAGTAGTAGTTCCTCATGGCTCTATAGTCTGGTCAGTTGTAGTCCCTCATGGCTCTATAGTCTGGTCAGTAGTGGCTCCTCGTGGCTCTATAGTCTGGTCAGTCGTAGTCCCTCATGGCTCTATAGTCTGGTCAGTAGTAGTTACTCATGGCTCTATAGTCTGGTCAGTAGTACCCCCTCATGGCTCTATAGTCTGGTCAGTAGTAGTTCCTCATGGCTCTATAGTCTGGTCAGTAGTACGTCCTCATGGCTCTATAGTCTGGTCAGTAGTAGTTCCTCATGGCTCTATAGTCTGGTCAGTAGTACCCCCTCATGGCTCTATAGTCTGGTCAGTAGTAGTTCCTCATGGCTCTATAGTCTGGTCAGTAGTACGTCCTCATGGCTCTATAGTCTGGTCAGTCGTAGTCCCTCATGGCTCTATAGTCTGGTCAGTAGTAGTTCCTCATGGCTCTATAGTCTGGTCAGTAGTACTTCCTCATGGCTCTATAGTCTGGTCAGTAGTAGTTCCTCATGGCTCTATAGTCTGGTCAGTAGTAGTCCCTCATGGCTCTATAGTCTGGTCAGTAGTAGTCCCTCATGACTCTATAGTCTGGTCAGTAGTAGTTCCTCATGGCTCTATAGTCTGGTCAGTAGTAGTTCCTCATGGCTCTATAGTCTGGTCAGTAGTACTCCCTCATGGCTCTATAGTCAGGTCAGTAGTAGTCCCTCATGGATCTATAGTCTGGTCAGTAGTACCCCCTCATGGCTCTATAGTCTGGTCAGTAGTAGTCCCTCATGGCTCTATATTCTGGTCAGTAGTAGTTCCTCATGGCTCTATAATCTGGTAAGTAGTACTCCCTCATGGCTCTATAGTCTGGTCAGTAGTAGTTCCTCATGGCTCTATAGTCTGGTCAGTAGTACTCCCTCATGGCTCTATAGTCTGGTCAGTAGTAGTCCCTCATGGCTCTATATTCTGGTCAGTAGTAGTTACTCATGGCTCTATAGTCTGGTCAGTAGTAGTCCCTCATGGCTCTATAGTCTGGTCAGTAGTAGTACCTCATAGCTCTATAGTCTGGTCAGTAGTACCCCCTCATGGCTCTATAGTCTGGCTCTATAGTCTGGTCAGTAGTAGTTCCTCATGGCTCTATAGTCTGGTCAGTAGTAGTTCCTCATGGCTCTATAGTCTGGTCAGTAGTAGTCCCTCATGGCTCTATATTCTGGTCAGTAGTAGTTCCTCATGGCTCTATAGTCTGGTCAGTAGTCCCCCTCATGGCTCTATAGTCTGGTCAGTAGTAGTTCCTCATGGCTCTATAGTCTGGTCAGTAGTAGTCCCTCATGGCTCTATAGTCTGGTCAGTAGTAGTTCCTCATGGCTCTATAGTCTGGTCAGTAGTACTCCCTCATGGTTCTATAGTCTGGTCAGTAGTAGTCCCTCATGGCTCTGTATTCTGGTCAGTAGTTGTCCCTCATGGCTCTATAGTCTGGCTCTATAGTCTGGTCAGTAGTAGTTCCTCATGGCTCTATAGTCTGGTCAGTAGTAGTCCCTCATGGCTCTAGAGTCTGGTCAGTAGTACTCCTCATGGCTCTATAGTCTGGTCAGTAGTAGATCATCATGGCTCTATAGTCTGGTCAGTAGTAGTCCCTCATGGCTCTATAGTCTGGTCAGTAGTAGTTCCTCATGGCTCTATAGTCTGGTCAGTAGTAGTTCATCATGGCTCTATAGTCTGGTCAGTAGTAGTTCCTCATGGCTCTATAGTCTGTTCAGTAGTAGTTCCTCATGGCTCTATAGTCTGGTCAGTTGTAGTCCCTCATGGCTCTATAGTCTGGTCAGTAGTGGCTCCTCGTGGCTCTATAGTCTGGTCAGTCATAGTCCCTCATGGCTCTATAGTCTGGTCAGTAGTAGTTCCTCATGGCTCTATAGTCTGGTCAGTAGTAGTTCATCATGGCTCTATAGTCTGGTCAGTAGTAGTTCATCATGGCTCTATAGTCTGGTCAGTCATAGTCCCTCATGGCTCTATAGTCTGGTCAGTAGTAGTTCCTCATGGCTCTATAGTCTGGTCAGTAGTACTCCCTCATGGCTCTATAGTCAGGTCAGTAGTAGTCCCTCATGGATCTATAGTCTGGTCAGTAGTACCCCCTCATGGCTCTATAGTCTGGTCAGTAGTAGTTCCTCATGGCTCTATAGTCTGGTCAGTAGTACTCCCTCATGGCTCTATAGTCAGGTCAGTAGTAGTCCCTCATGGATCTATAGTCTGGTCAGTAGTACCCCCTCATGGCTCTATAGTCTGGTCAGTAGTAGTCCCTCATGGCTCTATATTCTGGTCAGTAGTAGTTCCTCATGGCTCTATAATCTGGTAAGTAGTACTCCCTCATGGCTCTATAGTCTGGTCAGTTGAACTCCCTCATGGCTCTATAGTCTGGTCAGTAGTAGTTCCTCATGGCTCTATAGTCTGGTCAGTAGTACTCCCTCATGGCTCTATAGTCTGGTCAGTAGTAGTCCCTCATGGCTCTATATTCTGGTCAGTAGTAGTTACTCATGACTCTATAGTCTGGTCAGTAGTACTCCCTCATGGCTCTATAGTCTGGTCAGTAGTAGTTCCTCATGGCTCTATAGTCTGGTCAGTAGTACTCCCTCATGGCTCTATAGTCTGGACAGTAGTATTCCCTCATGGCTCTATAGTCTGGCTCTATAGTCTGGTCAGTAGTAGTTCCTCATGGCTCTATAGTCTGGTCAGTAGTAGTCCCTCATGGCTCTATAGTCTGGTCAGTAGTAGTACCTCATGGCTCTATAGTCTGGTCAGTAGTAGTCCCTCATGGCTCTATAGTCTGGTCAGTAGTAGTACCTCATAGCTCTATAGTCTGGTCAGTAGTACCCTCATGGCTCTATAGTCTGGCTCTATAGTCTGGTCAGTAGTAGTTCCTCATGGCTCTATAGTCTGTTCAGTAGTAGTTCCTCATGGCTCTATAGTCTGGTCAGTTGTAGTCCCTCATGGCTCTATAGTCTGGTCAGTAGTGGCTCCTCGTGGCTCTATAGTCTGGTCAGTCATAGTCCCTCATGGCTCTATAGTCTGGTCAGTAGTAGTTCCTCATGGCTCTATAGTCTGGTCAGTAGTAGTTCATCATGGCTCTATAGTCTGGTCAGTAGTACTTCCTCATGGCTCTATAGTCTGGTCAGTAGTACTCCCTCATGGCTCTATAGTCTGGTCAGTAGTGGCTCCTCGTGGCTCTATAGTCTGGTCAGTCATAGTCCCTCATGGCTCTATAGTCTGGTCAGTAGTAGTTCCTCATGGCTCTATAGTCTGGTCAGTAGTAGTCCCTCATGGCTCTATAGTCTGGTCAGTAGTACTTCCTCATGGCTCTATAGTCTGGTCAGTAGTACTCCCTCATGGCTCTATAGTCAGGTCAGTAGTAGTCCCTCATGGATCTATAGTCTGGTCAGTAGTACCCCCTCATGGCTCTATAGTCTGGTCAGTAGTAGTCCCTCATGGCTCTATATTCTGGTCAGTAGTAGTTCCTCATGGCTCTATAATCTGGTAAGTAGTACTCCCTCATGGCTCTATAGTCTGGTCAGTTGAACTCCCTCATGGCTCTATAGTCTGGTCAGTAGTAGTTCCTCATGGCTCTATAGTCTGGTCAGTAGTACTCCCTCATGGCTCTATAGTCTGGTCAGTAGTAGTCCCTCATGGCTCTATATTCTGGTCAGTAGTAGTTACTCATGACTCTATAGTCTGGTCAGTAGTACTCCCTCATGGCTCTATAGTCTGGTCAGTAGTAGTTCCTCATGGCTCTATAGTCTGGTTAGTAGTACTCCCTCATGGCTCTATAGTCTGGACAGTAGTATTCCCTCATGGCTCTATAGTCTGGCTCTATAGTCTGGTCAGTAGTAGTTCCTCATGGCTCTATAGTCTGGTCAGTAGTAGTCCCTCATGGCTCTATAGTCTGGTCAGTAGTAGTACCTCATGGCTCTATAGTCTGGTCAGTAGTAGTCTCTCATGGCTCTATAGTCTGGTCAGTAGTAGTACCTCATAGCTCTATAGTCTGGTCAGTAGTACCCCCTCATGGCTCTATAGTCTGGCTCTATAGTCTGGTCAGTAGTAGTTCCTCATGGCTCTATAGTCTGGTCAGTAGTTGTTCCTCATGGCTCTATAGTCTGGTCAGTAGTTGTCCCTCATGGCTCTATAGTCTGGTCAGTAGTAGTCCCTCATGGCTCTATATTCTGGTCAGTAGTAGTTCCTCATGGCTCTATAGTCTGGTCAGTAGTACTCCCTCATGGCTCTATAGTCTGGTCAGTAGTAGTTCCTCATGGCTCTATAGTCTGGTCAGTAGTAGTCCCTCATGGCTCTATAGTCTGGTCAGTAGTAGTTCCTCATGGCTCTATAGTCTGGTCAGTAGTACTCCCTCATGGTTCCATAGTCTGGTCAGTAGTAGTCCCTCATGGCTCTGTATTCTGGTTAGTAGTTGTCACTCATGGCTCTATAGTCTGGCTCTATAGTCTGGTCAGTAGTAGTTCCTCATGGCTCTATAGTCTGGTCAGTAGTAGTCCCTCATGGCTCTATATTCTGGTCAGTAGTAGTTCCTCATGGCTCTATAGTCTGGTCAGTAGTCCCCCCTCATGGCTCTATAGTCTGGTCAGTAGTAGTTCCTCATGGCTCTATAGTCTGGTCAGTAGTAGTCCCTCATGGCTCTATATTCTGGTCAGTAGTAGTTCCTCATGGCTCTATAGTCTGGTCAGTAGTCCCCCCTCATGGCTCTATAGTCTGGTCAGTAGTAGTTCCTCATGGCTCTATAGTCTGGTCAGTAGTAGTCCCTCATGGCTCTATAGTCTGGTCAGTAGTAGTTCCTCATGGCTCTATAGTCTGGTCAGTAGTACTCCCTCATGGTTCTATAGTCTGGTCAGTAGTAGTCCCTCATGGCTCTGTATTCTGGTCAGTAGTTGTCCCTCATGGCTCTATAGTCTGGCTCTATAGTCTGGTCAGTAGTAGTTCCTCATGGCTCTATAGTCTGGTCAGTAGTAGTCCCTCATGGCTCTAGAGTCTGGTCAGTAGTACTCCCTCATGGCTCTATAGTCTGGTCAGTAGTAGTTCCTCATGGCTCTATAGTCTGGTCAGTAGTAGTCCCTCATGGCTCTATAGTCTGGTCAGTAGTAGTTCCTCATGGCTCTATAGTCTGGTCAGTAGTAGTTCATCATGGCTCTATAGTCTGGTCAGTAGTAGTTCCTCATGGCTCTATAGTCTGTTCAGTAGTAGTTCCTCATGGCTCTATAGTCTGGTCAGTTGTAGTCCCTCATGGCTCTATAGTCTGGTCAGTAGTGGCTCCTCGTGGCTCTATAGTCTGGTCAGTCATAGTCAATCATGGCTCTATAGTCTGGTCAGTAGTAGTTCCTCATGGCTCTATAGTCTGGTCAGTAGTAGTTCCTCATGGCTCTATAGTCTGGTCAGTAGTACGTCCTCATGGCTCTATAGTCTGGTCAGTCGTAGTCCCTCATGGCTCTATAGTCTGGTCAGTAGTAGTTCCTCATGGCTCTATAGTCTGGTCAGTAGTACTTCCTCATGGCTCTATAGTCTGGTCAGTAGTAGTTCCTCATGGCTCTATAGTCTGGTCAGTAGTAGTCCCTCATGGCTCTATAGTCTGGTCAGTAGTAGTCCCTCATGACTCTATAGTCTGGTCAGTAGTAGTTCCTCATGGCTCTATAGTCTGGTCAGTAGTAGTTCCTCATGGCTCTATAGTCTGGTCAGTAGTACTCCCTCATGGCTCTATAGTCAGGTCAGTAGTAGTCCCTCATGGATCTATAGTCTGGTCAGTAGTACCCCTCATGGCTCTATAGTCTGGTCAGTAGTAGTCCCTCATGGCTCTATATTCTGGTCAGTAGTAGTTCCTCATGGCTCTATAATCTGGTAAGTAGTACTCCTCATGGCTCTATAGTCTGGTCAGTAGTAGTTCCTCATGGCTCTATAGTCTGGTCAGTAGTACTCCCTCATGGCTCTATAGTCTGGTCAGTAGTAGTCCCTCATGGCTCTATATTCTGGTCAGTAGTAGTTACTCATGGCTCTATAGTCTGGTCAGTAGTAGTCCCTCATGGCTCTATAGTCTGGTCAGTAGTAGTACCTCATAGCTCTATAGTCTGGTCAGTAGTACCCCCTCATGGCTCTATAGTCTGGCTCTATAGTCTGGTCAGTAGTAGTTCCTCATGGCTCTATAGTCTGGTCAGTAGTAGTTCCTCATGGCTCTATAGTCTGGTCAGTAGTAGTCCCTCATGGCTCTATATTCTGGTCAGTAGTAGTTCCTCATGGCTCTATAGTCTGGTCAGTAGTCCCCCCTCATGGCTCTATAGTCTGGTCAGTAGTAGTTCCTCATGGCTCTATAGTCTGGTCAGTAGTAGTCCCTCATGGCTCTATAGTCTGGTCAGTAGTAGTTCCTCATGGCTCTATAGTCTGGTCAGTAGTACTCCCTCATGGTTCTATAGTCTGGTCAGTAGTAGTCCCTCATGGCTCTGTATTCTGGTCAGTAGTTGTCCCTCATGGCTCTATAGTCTGGCTCTATAGTCTGGTCAGTAGTAGTTCCTCATGGCTCTATAGTCTGGTCAGTAGTAGTCCCTCATGGCTCTAGAGTCTGGTCAGTAGTACTCCCTCATGGCTCTATAGTCTGGTCAGTAGTAGATCATCATGGCTCTATAGTCTGGTCAGTAGTAGTCCCTCATGGCTCTATAGTCTGGTCAGTAGTAGTTCCTCATGGCTCTATAGTCTGGTCAGTAGTAGTTCATCATGGCTCTATAGTCTGGTCAGTAGTAGTTCCTCATGGCTCTATAGTCTGTTCAGTAGTAGTTCCTCATGGCTCTATAGTCTGGTCAGTTGTAGTCCCTCATGGCTCTATAGTCTGGTCAGTAGTGGCTCCTCGTGGCTCTATAGTCTGGTCAGTCATAGTCCCTCATGGCTCTATAGTCTGGTCAGTAGTAGTTCCTCATGGCTCTATAGTCTGGTCAGTAGTAGTTCATCATGGCTCTATAGTCTGGTCAGTAGTAGTTCATCATGGCTCTATAGTCTGGTCAGTCATAGTCCCTCATGGCTCTATAGTCTGGTCAGTAGTAGTTCCTCATGGCTCTATAGTCTGGTCAGTAGTACTCCCTCATGGCTCTATAGTCAGGTCAGTAGTAGTCCCTCATGGATCTATAGTCTGGTCAGTAGTACCCCCTCATGGCTCTATAGTCTGGTCAGTAGTAGTTCCTCATGGCTCTATAGTCTGGTCAGTAGTACTCCCTCATGGCTCTATAGTCAGGTCAGTAGTAGTCCCTCATGGATCTATAGTCTGGTCAGTAGTACCCCCTCATGGCTCTATAGTCTGGTCAGTAGTAGTCCCTCATGGCTCTATATTCTGGTCAGTAGTAGTTCCTCATGGCTCTATAATCTGGTAAGTAGTACTCCCTCATGGCTCTATAGTCTGGTCAGTTGAACTCCCTCATGGCTCTATAGTCTGGTCAGTAGTAGTTCCTCATGGCTCTATAGTCTGGTCAGTAGTACTCCCTCATGGCTCTATAGTCTGGTCAGTAGTAGTCCCTCATGGCTCTATATTCTGGTCAGTAGTAGTTACTCATGACTCTATAGTCTGGTCAGTAGTACTCCCTCATGGCTCTATAGTCTGGTCAGTAGTAGTTCCTCATGGCTCTATAGTCTGGTCAGTAGTACTCCCTCATGGCTCTATAGTCTGGACAGTAGTATTCCCTCATGGCTCTATAGTCTGGCTCTATAGTCTGGTCAGTAGTAGTTCCTCATGGCTCTATAGTCTGGTCAGTAGTAGTCCCTCATGGCTCTATAGTCTGGTCAGTAGTAGTACCTCATGGCTCTATAGTCTGGTCAGTAGTAGTCCCTCATGGCTCTATAGTCTGGTCAGTAGTAGTACCTCATAGCTCTATAGTCTGGTCAGTAGTACCCCCTCATGGCTCTATAGTCTGGCTCTATAGTCTGGTCAGTAGTAGTTCCTCATGGCTCTATAGTCTGTTCAGTAGTAGTTCCTCATGGCTCTATAGTCTGGTCAGTTGTAGTCCCTCATGGCTCTATAGTCTGGTCAGTAGTGGCTCCTCGTGGCTCTATAGTCTGGTCAGTCATAGTCCCTCATGGCTCTATAGTCTGGTCAGTAGTAGTTCCTCATGGCTCTATAGTCTGGTCAGTAGTAGTTCATCATGGCTCTATAGTCTGGTCAGTAGTACTTCCTCATGGCTCTATAGTCTGGTCAGTAGTACTCCCTCATGGCTCTATAGTCTGGTCAGTAGTGGCTCCTCGTGGCTCTATAGTCTGGTCAGTCATAGTCCCTCATGGCTCTATAGTCTGGTCAGTAGTAGTTCCTCATGGCTCTATAGTCTGGTCAGTAGTAGTCCCTCATGGCTCTATAGTCTGGTCAGTAGTACTTCCTCATGGCTCTATAGTCTGGTCAGTAGTACTCCTCATGGCTCTATAGTCAGGTCAGTAGTAGTCCCTCATGGATCTATAGTCTGGTCAGTAGTACCCCTCATGGCTCTATAGTCTGGTCAGTAGTAGTCCCTCATGGCTCTATATTCTGGTCAGTAGTAGTTCCTCATGGCTCTATAATCTGGTAAGTAGTACTCCCTCATGGCTCTATAGTCTGGTCAGTTGAACTCCTCATGGCTCTATAGTCTGGTCAGTAGTAGTTCCTCATGGCTCTATAGTCTGGTCAGTAGTACTCCCTCATGGCTCTATAGTCTGGTCAGTAGTAGTCCCTCATGGCTCTATATTCTGGTCAGTAGTAGTTACTCATGACTCTATAGTCTGGTCAGTAGTACTCCCTCATGGCTCTATAGTCTGGTCAGTAGTAGTTCCTCATGGCTCTATAGTCTGGTCAGTAGTACTCCTCATGGCTCTATAGTCTGGACAGTAGTATTCCCTCATGGCTCTATAGTCTGGCTCTATAGTCTGGTCAGTAGTAGTTCCTCATGGCTCTATAGTCTGGTCAGTAGTAGTCCCTCATGGCTCTATAGTCTGGTCAGTAGTAGTACCTCATGGCTCTATAGTCTGGTCAGTAGTAGTCCCTCATGGCTCTATAGTCTGGTCAGTAGTAGTACCTCATAGCTCTATAGTCTGGTCAGTAGTACCCCCTCATGGCTCTATAGTCTGGCTCTATAGTCTGGTCAGTAGTAGTTCCTCATGGCTCTATAGTCTGGTCAGTAGTTGTTCCTCATGGCTCTATAGTCTGGTCAGTAGTTGTCCTCATGGCTCTATAGTCTGGTCAGTAGTAGTCCCTCATGGCTCTATATTCTGGTCAGTAGTAGTTCCTCATGGCTCTATAGTCTGGTCAGTAGTACTCCCTCATGGCTCTATAGTCTGGTCAGTAGTAGTTCCTCATGGCTCTATAGTCTGGTCAGTAGTAGTCCTCATGGCTCTATAGTCTGGTCAGTAGTAGTTCCTCATGGCTCTATAGTCTGGTCAGTAGTACTCCCTCATGGTTCCATAGTCTGGTCAGTAGTAGTCCCTCATGGCTCTGTATTCTGGTTAGTAGTTGTCACTCATGGCTCTATAGTCTGGCTCTATAGTCTGGTCAGTAGTAGTTCCTCATGGCTCTATAGTCTGGTCAGTAGTAGTCCCTCATGGCTCTATATTCTGGTCAGTAGTAGTTCCTCATGGCTCTATAGTCTGGTCAGTAGTCCCCCCTCATGGCTCTATAGTCTGGTCAGTAGTAGTTCCTCATGGCTCTATAGTCTGGTCAGTAGTAGTCCTCATGGCTCTATATTCTGGTCAGTAGTAGTTCCTCATGGCTCTATAGTCTGGTCAGTAGTCCCCCTCATGGCTCTATAGTCTGGTCAGTAGTAGTTCCTCATGGCTCTATAGTCTGGTCAGTAGTAGTCCCTCATGGCTCTATAGTCTGGTCAGTAGTAGTTCCTCATGGCTCTATAGTCTGGTCAGTAGTACTCCCTCATGGTTCTATAGTCTGGTCAGTAGTAGTCCCTCATGGCTCTGTATTCTGGTCAGTAGTTGTCCCTCATGGCTCTATAGTCTGGCTCTATAGTCTGGTCAGTAGTAGTTCCTCATGGCTCTATAGTCTGGTCAGTAGTAGTCCCTCATGGCTCTAGAGTCTGGTCAGTAGTACTCCCTCATGGCTCTATAGTCTGGTCAGTAGTAGTTCCTCATGGCTCTATAGTCTGGTCAGTAGTAGTCCCTCATGGCTCTATAGTCTGGTCAGTAGTAGTTCCTCATGGCTCTATAGTCTGGTCAGTAGTAGTTCATCATGGCTCTATAGTCTGGTCAGTAGTAGTTCCTCATGGCTCTATAGTCTGTTCAGTAGTAGTTCCTCATGGCTCTATAGTCTGGTCAGTTGTAGTCCCTCATGGCTCTATAGTCTGGTCAGTAGTGGCTCCTCGTGGCTCTATAGTCTGGTCAGTCATAGTCAATCATGGCTCTATAGTCTGGTCAGTAGTAGTTCCTCATGGCTCTATAGTCTGGTCAGTAGTAGTTCATCATGGCTCTATAGTCTGGTCAGTAGTACTTCCTCATGGCTCTATAGTCTGGTCAGTAGTACTCCCTCATGGCTCTATAGTCAGGTCAGTAGTAGTCCCTCATGGATCTATAGTCTGGTCAGTAGTACCCCCTCATGGCTCTATAGTCTGGTCAGTAGTAGTCCCTCATGGCTCTATATTCTGGTCAGTAGTAGTTCCTCATGGCTCTATAATCTGGTAAGTAGTACTCCCTCATGGCTCTATAGTCTGGTCAGTTGAACTCCCTCATGGCTCTATAGTCTGGTCAGTAGTAGTTCCTCATGGCTCTATAGTCTGGTCAGTAGTACTCCCTCATGGCTCTATAGTCTGGTCAGTAGTAGTCCCTCATGGCTCTATATTCTGGTCAGTAGTAGTTACTCATGACTCTATAGTCTGGTCAGTAGTACTCCCTCATGGCTCTATAGTCTGGTCAGTAGTAGTTCCTCATGGCTCTATAGTCTGGTCAGTAGTACTCCCTCATGGCTCTATAGTCTGGACAGTAGTATTCCCTCATGGCTCTATAGTCTGGCTCTATAGTCTGGTCAGTAGTACTTCCTCATGGCTCTATAGTCTGGTCAGTAGTAGTTCCTCATGGCTCTATAGTCTGGTCAGTAGTAGTACCTCATGGCTCTATAGTCTGGTCAGTAGTAGTCCCTCATGGCTCTATAGTCTGGTCAGTAGTAGTACCTCATAGCTCTATAGTCTGGTCAGTAGTACCCCCTCATGGCTCTATAGTCTGGCTCTATAGTCTGGTCAGTAGTAGTACCTCATAGCTCTATAGTCTGGTCAGTAGTACCCCCTCATGGCTCTATAGTCTGGTCAGTAGTAGTTCCTCATGGCTCTATAGTCTGGTCAGTAGTAGTCCCTCATGGCTCTATATTCTGGTCAGTAGTAGTTCCTCATGGCTCTATAATCTGGTAAGTAGTACTCCCTCATGGCTCTATAGTCTGGTCAGCTGAACTCCCTCATGGCTCTATAGTCTGGTCAGTAGTAGTTCCTCATGGCTCTATAGTCTGGTCAGTAGTACTCCCTCATGGCTCTATAGTCTGGTCAGTAGTAGTCCCTCATGGCTCTATATTCTGGTCAGTAGTAGTTACTCATGACTCTATAGTCTGGTCAGTAGTGGCTCCTCGTGGCTCTATAGTCTGGTCAGTAGTAGTCCCTCATGGCTCTATAGTCTGGTCAGTAGTACTCCCTCATGGCTCTATAGTCTGGTCAGTAGTAATTCCTCATGGCTCTATAGTCTGGTCAGTAGAACTCCCTCATGGCTCTATAGTCTGGTCAGTAGTAGTTCCTCATGGCTCTATAGTCTGGTCAGTAGTAGTCCCTCATGGCTCTATAGTCTGGTCAGTAGTAGTTCCTCATGGCTCTATAGTCTGGTCAGTAGTACTCCCTCATGGTTCTATAGTCTGGTCAGTAGTAGTACCTCATAGCTCTATAGTCTGGTCAGTAGTACCCCCTCATGGCTCTATAGTCTGGCTCTATAGTCTGGTCAGTAGTAGTTCCTCATGGCTCTATAGTCTGGTCAGTAGTAGTTCCTCATGGCTCTATAGTCTGGTCAGTAGTAGTTCCTCATGGCTCTATAGTCTGGTCAGTAGTAGTTCCTCATGGCTCTATAGTCTGGTCAGTAGTAGTCCCTCATGGCTCTATATTCTGGTCAGTAGTAGTTCCTCATGGCTCTATAGCCTGGTCAGTAGTACTCCCTCATGGCTCTATAGTCTGGTCAGTAGTAGTTCCTCATGGCTCTATAGTCTGGTCAGTAGTACTCCCTCATGGCTCTATAGTCTGGTCAGTAGTAGTCCCTCATGGCTCTATATTCTGGTCAGTAGTAGTTACTCATGACTCTATAGTCTGGTCAGTAGTACTCCCTCATGGCTCTATAGTCTGGTCAGTAGTAGTTCCTCATGGCTCTATAGTCTGGTCAGTAGTACTCCCTCATGGCTCTATAGTCTGGACAGTAGTATTCCCTCATGGCTCTATAGTCTGGCTCTATAGTCTGGTCAGTAGTACTTCCTCATGGCTCTATAGTCTGGTCAGTAGTAGTCCCTCATGGCTCTATAGTCTGGTCAGTAGTAGTACCTCATGGCTCTATAGTCTGGTCAGTAGTAGTCCCTCATGGCTCTATAGTCTGGTCAGTAGTAGTACCTCATAGCTCTATAGTCTGGTCAGTAGTACCCCCTCATGGCTCTATAGTCTGGCTCTATAGTCTGGTCAGTAGTAGTTCCTCATGGCTCTATAGTCTGGTCAGTAGTAGTTCCTCATGGCTCTATATTCTGGTCAGTAGTAGTCCCTCATGGCTCTATAGTCTGGTCAGTAGAACTCCCTCATGGCTCTATAGTCTGGTCAGTAGTAGTTCCTCATGGCTCTATAGTCTGGTCAGTAGTAGTCCCTCATGGCTCTATAGTCTGGTCAGTAGTAGTTCCTCATGGCTCTATAGTCTGGTCAGTAGTACTCCCTCATGGTTCTATAGTCTGGTCAGTAGTAGTACCTCATAGCTCTATAGTCTGGTCAGTATTACCCCCTCATGGCTCTATAGTCTGGCTCTATAGTCTGGTCAGTAGTAGTTCCTCATGGCTCTATAGTCTGGTCAGTAGTAGTTCCTCATGGCTCTATAGTCTGGTCAGTAGTAGTCCCTCATGGCTCTATATTCTGGTCAGTAGTAGTTCCTCATGGCTCTATAGCCTGGTCAGTAGTACTCCCTCATGGCTCTATAGTCTGGTCAGTAGTAGTTCCTCATGGCTCTATAGTCTGGTCAGTAGTAGTCCCTCATGGCTCTATAGTCTGGTCAGTAGTAGTTCCTCATGGCTCTATAGTCTGGTCAGTAGTACTCCCTCATGGTTCTATAGTCTGGTCAGTAGTAGTCCCTCATGGCTCTGTATTCTGGTCAGTAGTTGTCCCTCATGGCTCTATAGTCTGGCTCTATAGTCTGGTCAGTAGTAGTTCCTCATGGCTCTATAGTCTGGTCAGTAGTAGTTCCTCATGGCTCTATAGTCTGTTCAGTAGTAGTTTCTCATCCAATTTTGTAGCATTACCACCTGTAATATAAATGGATTTTTAAAAATGTTTTATTTCTCTTCACCAATTTTGGACATTTATGTGTCTATTACATGAAATCCAAATAAAAATCCATTTAAATTACAGAATGTAATGCAACAAAATAGGAAAAAGTTCAAAGTATTATTTTGCAAGGCACTGTACCTACAGTATGTACAAGCATTTATCAACAACCTTTTCCATCTGACGTTAGCTGCTAGCTAATACATATTAGTTCGGTGGAGGCTGCTTAGCAGAGGATGGCTCAAATGTGTGGTTTCCATGTGGTTCATACCATTCAATTGACACCATTCCAGCCATTATTTTCAGCCATCCTCCCCTCAGCAGCCTCCACTGATATTGTTATTTGTCTGTCATATTGAGGTGTCTAACTATAAGTTATACCTGATCAATCAAATGGATAGGTTTAAACTAGGTGTCTATGCTAGACAGACACAGAGAGGGGGGAGCAAGTGAGTAAGAAAGGTTTGGCGCCCCCTGCAGGTTCGTGCCGTGTTGGAGATGTTAATATTTGAGCCCCCTTCGGGTTTGTGCCATTGGGGAGATCTTCTGTTTGGCGCCCCCCTCAGGTTCGTGCCGTGGGGGAGATCTTATTTTTTGCGCCCCCTTCGGGTTTGTGCCATTGGGGAGATCTTCAGTTTGGCGCCCCCCTCAGGTTCGTGCCGTGGGGGAGATGTTAATTTTTGAGCCCCCTTCGGGTTTTGCCATTGGGGAGATCTTCTGTTTGGCGCCCCCCTCAGGTTCGTGCCGTGGGGGAGATCTTATTTTTTGCGCCCCTTCGTGTTTGTGCCATTGGGGAGATCTTCAGTTTGGCGCCCCCTCAGGTTCGTGCCGTGGGGGAGATCTTCAGTTTGGGGCCCCCCTCAGGTTCGTGCCGTGGGGGAGATCTTCAGTTTGGCGCCGGCTTCGGGTTTGTGCCATTGGGGGGATCTTCAGTTTGGCGCCCCCTTCGGGTTTGTGCCATTGGGGAGATCTTCAGTTTGGCGCCCCCTTCGGGTTTGTGCCATTGGGGAGATCTTTATGGGCTATACTTGTCCTTTTCTCAGGGTAATAAGTTGGTGGTTGAAGATATCCCTCTAGTGGTGTGGGGGTTGTGCTTTGGCAAAGTGGGTGGGGTTATATTCTGCCTAGTTGGCCCTGTCCGGGGGTATTGTCGGACGAGGCCAGTGTCTCCCGACCCCTGTCTCAGCCTCCAGTATTTATGCTGCAGTAGTTTATGTGTCGGGGGGCTGGGATCAGTCTGTTATATCTGGAGTATTTCTCCTGTGTGAATTTAAGTATGCTCTCTCTAATTCTCTCTTTCTCTCTTTCTTTCTCTCAGAGGACCTGAGCCCTGGTACCATGCCTCAAGACTTCCTGGCCTGATGAATCCTTGCAGTCCCGAGTCCACCTGGTCGTGCTGCTGCACCAGTTTCAACTGTTCTGCCTGCGGCTATGGAACCCTGACCTGATCACCAGACGTGTTACCTGTCCTGGACCTGCTGTTTTCGACTCTCTCTCTCTACCGCACCTGTTGTCTCTAACTCTGAATGACCTGCTATAAAAAGCTAACTGACATTTTCTCTTGAGGTGCTGACCTGTTTCACCCTCGACACCAACTATGATTATTATTATTTGAACCTGCTGGTCATCTATGAACATTTGAACATCTTGGCCATGTTCTGTTATAATCTCCACCAGGCACAGCCAGAAGAGGACTGGCCACCCCTCATAGCCTGGTTCCTCTCTAGGTTTCTTCCTAGGTTTTGGCCTTTCTAGGGAGTTTTTCCTAGCCACCGTGCTTCTACATCTGCATTGCCTGCTGTTTGTGGTTTTAGGCTGGGTTTCTGTATAGCACTTTGTGACATCGGCTGATGTAAAAAGGACTTTATAAATAAATTTGATTGAATGATGAAAGTGAGAGAGGGAGCGAGATGTGGGAAGGGAGTGGAAGACATACAGAGAGATGGAGAGAGGAAGAGAGACAGAAAGACAGCAGTGCAAATATACTTTGACTTGAATATTTAAACAACTCTTCTCTTCCAACTTGTTAGGCAATCGTATCTACCTATGGGGGAAGGATGGCCAGCCACACAGGAGGGTGATTTTTACTAAAGAGAAGGAGGCTGTGGTGACGGAGATGCCTGCTGGCCATTTCGGAGTGAAGCGAATGATTGCCAAAATCAACCTACGCTTCTTCTGATGGGCACATGTCAAGGAGGTGGACAGCTGGCCAAGTGAAATAACCTTTTGTTTATCAATCATTCTATTATATCTGAAATGCTTATCATTTCAATGAATGTCATATCAGAGAGCACACAATGTTTCAATGTGTCACGTTGTGCTTAAAGTTCAGTACCCTGTCTAGCCTGCCAGAAGTCTGAGAGGGTCAGGACTGTGGTACCAGAGACCAAAACAGACTGCCAGAAGTCTGAGAGGGTCAGGACTGTGGTACCAGAGACCAAAACAGACTGCCAGAAGTCTGAGAGGGTCAGGACTGTGGTACCAGAGACCAAAACAGACTGCCAGAAGTCTGAGAGGGTCAGGACTGTGGTACCAGAGACCAAAACAGACTGCCAGAAGTCTGAGAGGGTCAGGACTGTGGTACCAGAGACCAAAACAGACTGCCAGAAGTCTGAGAGGGTCAGGACTGTGGTACCAGAGACCAAAACAGACTGCCAGAAGTCTGAGGTTGAAGACTGTGGTACCAGAGACCAAAACAGCCTGCCAGAAGTCTGAGAGGGTCAGGACTGTGGTACCAGAGACCAAAACAGACTGCCAGAAGTCTGAGAGGGTCAGGACTGTGGTACCAGAGACCAAAACAGCCTGCCAGAAGTCTGAGAGGGTCAGGACTGTGGTACCAGAGACCAAAACAGACTGCCAGAAGTCTGAGAGGGTCAGGACTGTGGTACCAGAGACCAAAACAGCCTGCCAGAAGTCTGAGAGGGTCAGGACTGTGGTACCAGAGACCAAAACAGACTGCCAGAAGTCTGAGAGGGTCAGGACTGTGGTACCAGAGACCAAAACAGCCTGCCAGAAGTCTGAGAGGGTCAGGACTGTGGTACCAGAGACCAAAACAGCCTGCCAGAAGTCTGAGAGGGTCAGGACTGTGGTACCAGAGACCAAAACAGCCTGCCAGAAGTCTGAGAGGGTCAGGACTGTGGTACCAGAGACCAAAACAGACTGCCAGAAGTCTGAGAGGGTCAGGACTGTGGTACCAGAGACCAAAACAGCCTGCCAGAAGTCTGAGAGGGTCAGGACTGTGGTACCAGAGACCAAAACAGACTGCCAGAAGTCTGAGAGGGTCAGGACTGTGGTACCAGAGACCAAAACAGACTGCCAGAAGTCTGAGAGGGTCAGGACTGTGGTACCAGAGACCAAAACAGACTGCCAGAAGTCTGAGAGGGTCAGGACTGTGGTGCCACCAGAGACCAAAACAGCCTGCCAGAAGTCTGAGAGGGTCAGGACTGTGGTACCAGAGACCAAAACAGACTGCCAGAAGTCTGAGAGGGTCAGGACTGTGGTACCAGAGACCAAAACAGCCTGCCAGAAGTCTGAGAGGGTCAGGACTGTGGTACCAGAGACCAAAACAGCCTGCCAGAAGTCTGAGAGGGTCAGGACTGTGGTACCAGAGACCAAAACAGACTGCCAGAAGTCTGAGAGGGTCAGGACTGTGGTACCAGAGACCAAAACAGCCTGCCAGAAGTCTGAGAGGGTCAGGACTGTGGTACCAGAGACCAAAACAGACTGCCAGAAGTCTGAGAGGGTCAGGACTGTGGTACCAGAGACCAAAACAGACTGCCAGAAGTCTGAGAGGGTCAGGACTGTGGTACCAGAGACCAAAACAGACTGCCAGAAGTCTGAGAGGGTCAGGACTGTGGTACCAGAGACCAAAACAGACTGCCAGAAGTCTGAGAGGGTCAGGACTGTGGTACCAGAGACCAAAACAGACTGCCAGAAGTCTGAGAGGGTCAGGACTGTGGTACCAGAGACCAAAACAGACTGCCAGAAGTCTGAGAGGGTCAGGACTGTGGTACCAGAGACCAAAACAGCCTGCCAGAAGTCTGAGAGGGTCAGGACTGTGGTACCAGAGACCAAAACAGCCTGCCAGAAGTCTGAGAGGGTCAGGACTGTGGTACCAGAGACCAAAACAGCCTGCCAGAAGTCTGAGAGGGTCAGGACTGTGGTACCAGAGACCAAAACAGCCTGCCAGAAGTCTGAGAGGGTCAGGACTGTGGTACCAGAGACCAAAACAGCCTGCCAGAAGTCTGAGAGGGTCAGGACTGTGGTACCAGAGACCAAAACAGTCTGAGAGGGTCAGGACTGCCAGAGACCAAAACAGCCTGCCAGAAGTCTGAGAGGGTCAGGACTGTGGTACCAGAGACCAAAACAGCCTGCCAGAAGTCTGAGAGGGTCAGGACTGTGGTACCAGAGACCAAAACAGCCTGCCAGAAGTCTGAGAGGGTCAGGACTGTGGTACCAGAGACCAAAACAGCCTGCCAGAAGTCTGAGAGGGTCAGGACTGTGGTACCAGAGACCAAAACAGCCTGCCAGAAGTCTGAGAGGGTCAGGACTGTGGTACCAGAGACCAAAACAGCCTGCCAGAAGTCTGAGAGGGTCAGGACTGTGGTACCAGAGACCAAAACAGCCTGCCAGAAGTCTGAGAGGGTCAGGACTGTGGTACCAGAGACCAAAACAGACTGCCAGAAGTCTGAGAGGGTCAGGACTGTGGTACCAGAGACCAAAACAGACTGCCAGAAGTCTGAGAGGGTCAGGACTGTGGTACCAGAGACCAAAACAGACTGCCAGAAGTCTGAGGGTCAGGACTGTGGTACCAGAGACCAAAACAGACTGCCAGAAGTCTGAGAGGGTCAGGACTGTGGTACCAGAGACCAAAACAGCCTGCCAGAAGTCTGAGAGGGTCAGGACTGTGGTACCAGAGACCAAAACAGCCTGCCAGAAGTCTGAGAGGGTCAGGACTGTGGTACCAGAGACCAAAACAGCCTGCCAGAAGTCTGAGAGGGTCAGGACTGTGGTACCAGAGACCAAAACAGCCTGCCAGAAGTCTGAGAGGGTCAGGACTGTGGTACCAGAGACCAAAACAGCCTGCCAGAAGTCTGAGAGGGTCCTGTGGTACCAGAGACCAAAACAGCCTGCCAGAAGTCTGAGAGGGTCAGGACTGTGGTACCAGAGACCAAAACAGCCTGCCAGAAGTCTGAGAGGGTCAGGACTGTGGTACCAGAGACCAAAACAGCCTGCCAGAAGTCTGAGGGGTCAGGACTGTGGTACCAGAGACCAAAACAGCCTGCCAGAAGTCTGAGAGGGTCAGGACTGTGGTACCAGAGACCAAAACAGACTGCCAGAAGTCTGAGAGGGTCAACTGTGGTAAGAGACCAAAACAGCCTGCCAGAAGTCTGAGAGGGTCAGGACTGTGGTACCAGAGACCAAAACAGCCTGCCAGAAGTCTGAGAGGGTCAGGACTGTGGTACCAGAGACCAAAACAGACTGCCAGAAGTCTGAGAGGGTCAGGACTGTGGTACCAGAGACCAAAACAGCCTGCCAGAAGTCTGAGAGGGTCAGGACTGTGGTACCAGAGACCAAAACAGACTGCCAGAAGTCTGAGAGGGTCAGGACTGTGGTACCAGAGACCAAAACAGCCTGCCAGAAGTCTGAGAGGGTCAGGACTGTGGTACCAGAAAACAGACTGCCAGAAGTCTGAGAGGGTCAGGACTGTGGTACCAGAGACCAAAACAGCCTGCCAGAAGTCTGAGAGGGTCAGGACTGTGGTACCAGAGACCAAAACAGCCTGCCAGAAGTCTGAGAGGGTCAGGACTGTGGTACCAGAGACCAAAACAGACTGCCAGAAGTCTGAGAGGGTCAGGACTGTGGTACCAGAGACCAAAACAGACTGCCAGAAGTCTGAGAGGGTCAGGACTGTGGTACCAGAGACCAAAACAGACTGCCAGAAGTCTGAGAGGGTCAGGACTGTGGTACCAGAGACCAAAACAGCCTGCCAGAAGTCTGAGAGGGTCAGGACTGTGGTACCAGAGACCAAAACAGACTGCCAGAAGTCTGAGAGGGTCAGGACTGTGGTACCAGAGACCAAAACAGCCTGCCAGAAGTCTGAGAGGGTCAGGACTGTGGTACCAGAGACCAAAACAGACTGCCAGAAGTCTGAGAGGGTCAGGACTGTGGTACCAGAGACCAAAACAGACTGCCAGAAGTCTGAGAGGGTCAGGACTGTGGTACCAGAGACCAAAACAGACTGCCAGAAGTCTGAGAGGGTCAGGACTGTGGTACCAGAGACCAAAACAGACTGCCAGAAGTGCCACCAGAAGACTGAGAAGTCTGAGAGGGTCAGGACTGTGGTACCAGAGACCAAAACAGACTGCCAGAAGTCTCTGAGAGGGTCAGGACTGTGGTACCAGAGACCAAAACAGCCTGCCAGAAGTCTGAGGTTGAAGACTGTGGTACCAGAGACCAAAACAGCCTGCCAGAAGTCTGAGAGGGTCAGGACTGTGGTACCAGAGACCAAAACAGACTGCCAGAAGTCTGAGAGGGTCAGGACTGTGGTACCAGAGACCAAAACAGCCTGCCAGAAGTCTGAGAGGGTCAGGACTGTGGTACCAGAGACCAAAACAGACTGCCAGAAGTCTGAGAGGGTCAGGACTGTGGTACCAGAGACCAAAACAGACTGCCAGAAGTCTGAGAGGGTCAGGACTGTGGTACCAGAGACCAAAACAGACTGCCAGAAGTCTGAGAGGGTCAGGACTGTGGTACCAGAGACCAAAACAGCCTGCCAGAAGTCTGAGGTTGAAGACTGTGGTACCAGAGACCAAAACAGCCTGCCAGAAGTCTGAGAGGGTCAGGACTGTGGTACCAGAGACCAAAACAGCCTGCCAGAAGTCTGAGAGGATCAGGACTGTGGTACCAGAGACCAAAACAGCCTGCCAGAAGTCTGAGAGGATCAGGACTGTGGTACCAGAGACCAAAACAGACTGCCAGAAGTCTGAGAGGGTCAGGACTGTGGTACCAGAGACCAAAACAGCCTGCCAGAAGTCTGAGAGGATCAGGACTGTGGTACCAGAGACCAAAACAGACTGCCAGAAGTCTGAGAGGGTCAGGACTGTGGTACCAGAGACCAAAACAGACTGCCAGAAGTCTGAGAGGGTCAGGACTGTGGTACCAGAGACCAAAACAGACTGCCAGAAGTCTGAGAGGGTCAGGACTGTGGTACCAGAGACCAAAACAGCCTGCCAGAAGTCTGAGAGGGTCAGGACTGTGGTACCAGAGACCAAAACAGACTGCCAGAAGTCTGAGGTTGAAGACTGTGGTACCAGAGACCAAAACAGCCTGCCAGAAGTCTGAGAGGGTCAGGACTGTGGTACCAGAGACCAAAACAGCCTGCCAGAAGTCTGAGAGGGTCAGGACTGTGGTACCAGAGACCAAAACAGCCTGCCAGAAGTCTGAGAGGGTCAGGACTGTGGTACCAGAGACCAAAACAGACTGCCAGAAGTCTGAGAGGGTCAGGACTGTGGTACCAGAGACCAAAACAGCCTGCCAGAAGTCTGAGAGGGTCAGGACTGTGGTACCAGAGACCAAAACAGACTGCCAGAAGTCTGAGAGGGTCAGGACTGTGGTACCAGAGACCAAAACAGCCTGCCAGAAGTCTGAGGTTGAAGACTGTGGTACCAGAGACCAAAACAGCCTGCCAGAAGTCTGAGAGGGTCAGGACTGTGGTACCAGAGTCCAAGTCCATCAAAGTTGTTTTCACCAAAGCATATGATCTGTAAGTGTCCCAATGCAAATTATGCCCTGATAAATTCTGTAATGGTTGCTGTATTTCACCACAGCAGA
Source organism: Oncorhynchus masou masou (assembly GCF_036934945.1). Taxonomy (NCBI): domain Eukaryota; kingdom Metazoa; phylum Chordata; class Actinopteri; order Salmoniformes; family Salmonidae; genus Oncorhynchus; species Oncorhynchus masou. The sequence continues at coordinate 90,641,219 of NC_088220.1, read as the reverse complement.
GTTCAACATTATAGTGTGTGTGTGTGTGTGTGTGTGTGTGTGTGTGTGTGTGTGTGTGTGTGTGTGTGTGTGTGTGTGTGTGTGTGTGTGTGTGTGTGTGTGTGAGTGTGTGTGTGTGTGTGTGTGTGTGTGTGTGTGTGTGTGTGTGTGTGTGTGTGTTTGTGCGTGTGTCAGTATCCTTACAAATACGAAAATCTGTAGACTGTGTGACACAGATACAGGTCAGAATAAAATCATCTTCTCTCTAACACTTTAAATGTTAGGGCTGGACCTCATTGGACCCTCCACTAGGAATGGCAAGAGCTGGTGTCTGAGGGCAACCGATCACTTTACCAAGTGGATGGAGGCAATACCAGTTAATGTCAGTACCGAAAGAGTATGTGCTTAGCTCTAAATTCCATCTGTAACCCATTAAAAAAGGTGCTTGGAACCAAAATCAGATTTCCGTTTCTTATGATACCCATCAAGGATGAGCCTAGCAAGGCCACCTCCAAGGCGATGGGGGACAATCTTCAAAACCCATGGTTCTTTTGAGGTCATCTTGACTTACTGAGGTCTGAACGTTGGAACAAGGTAAGGATGTCATACTTTATATTCACCAATGGTTTGTTTTATTTATTTTTTACAATTTGTTTTTTCCATGGTACATAATCAGACATATTTCAATATTTTACATTGTCAATAGATATCGCTTTCCTATCCCCTCCTCCAGGTTTGGTGAATGGACCAACCAGACCCTCAAGACTGCCATGGTCAAGTCCCTTGATTGGTATCAGGAAGGATGGGAGATCAACCTGAAGGTAATTCTCTTTGCACACAACAGCAGCATCCAGGCTGAGTAAGGACAGAGCCGCAGCTGTTGACTGAGGTAAACAATGAAACTGTATAAACAATTATTACATATACGATAGTATTTCAAATGTGTGGTTGACTTATTGTTGTTGTTTGTCTGTTAGTGTTGTTGTTTGTCTGTTAGTGTTGTTGCTTTTCTATTAGTGTTGTTGTTTGTCAGTTACTGTTAGTGTTGTTGTTTCTCTATTAGTGTTGTTGTCTATTAGTGTTGTTGTTTCTTTATTGGTGTTGTTGTCTATTAGTGTTATTGTTTGTCTATTAGTGTTGTTGTTGTCTATTAGTGTTGCTACCTATTAGTGTTGTTTGTCTATTAGTGTTGTTGTCTATTAGTGTTGTTGTCTATTAGTGTTGTTGTTTGTCTATTAGTGTTGTTGCTTTTCTATTAGTGTTGATGTTTGTCAGTTACTGTTAGTGTTGTTGTTTCTCTATTAGTGTTGTTGTCTATTAGTGTTGTTGTTTCTCTATTAGTGTTGTTGTCTATTAGTGTTATTGTTTGTCTATTAGTGTTGTTGTTGTCTATTAGTGTTGTTATCTATTAGTGTTGTTGTCTATTAGTGTTGTTTGTCCATTAGTGTTGTTGTTTGTCTATTATTGTTGTTGTCTATTAGTTTTGTTGTTTGTCTATTAATGCTGTTGTTTGTCTATTAGTGTTGTTGTTTGTCTATTAGTGTTGTTGTTTGTCTATTAGTGTTGTTGTCTTTTAGTGTTGTTGTCTGTCTATTAGAGTAGTTGTCTGTCTATTAGTGTTGTTGTCTATTAGTGTTGTTGTTTGTCTATTAGTGTTGTTGTCTATTAGTGATGTTGTCGATTAGTGTTGTTGTCTATTACTGTTGTTGTTGTTGTTGTTGTCTATTAGTGTTGTTGTCTATTAGTGTTGTTGTCTATTAGTGTTGTTGTCTATTAGTTTTGTTGCTTGTCTATTAGTGTTGTTGTCTATTAGTGTTGTTGTTTGTCTATTAGTGTTGTTGTTTGTCTAGTAGTGTTGTTGTCTATTAGTGTTGTTGTCTTTTAGTGTTGTTGTCTGTCTATTAGTGTTGTTGCTGTCTATTAGTGTTGTTGTCTATTAGTGTTGTTGTTTTTCTATTAGTGTTGTTGCTTTTCTATTAGTGTTGTTGTTTGTCAGTTACTGTCAGTGTTGTTGTTTCTCTATTAGTGTTGTTGTCTATTAGTGTTGTTGTTTCTCTATTAGTGTTGTTGTCTATTAGTGTTATTGTTTGTCTATTAGTGCTGTTATCTATTAGTGTTGTTGTCTATTAGTGTTGTTGTTTCACTATTAGTGTTGTTGTCTATCAGTGTTATTGTTTGTCTATTAGTGTTGTTGTGGTCTATTAGTGTTGTTATCTATTAGTGTTGTTGTGTATTAGTGTTGTTTGTCTATTAGTGTTGTTGTCGATTAGTGTTTTGTTGTCTATTAGTGTTGTTGTCTATTAGTGTTGTTGTCTATTAGTTTTGTTGTTTGTCTATTAGTGTTGTTTGTCTATTAAGGTTGTTGTTGTCTATTCGTGTTGTTGTCTATTAGTGTTGTTGTCTATTAGTGTTGTTGTCTATTAGTGTTGTTGTTTGTCTATTAGTGTTGTTGTCTATTAGTGTTGTTGTCTGTCTATTAGTGTTGTTGTTGTCTATTAGTGATGTTGTCGATTAGTGTTTTGTTGTCTATTAGTGTTGTTGTCTATTAGTGTTGTTGTCTATTAGTTTTGTTGTTTGTCTATTAGTGTTGTTTGTCTATTAGTGTTGTTGTTGTCTATTCGTGTTGTTGTCTATTAGTGTTGTTTGTCTATTAGTGTTGTTGTTTGTCTATTAGGGTTGTTGTCTATAAGTGTTGTTGTCTATAAGTGTTGTTGTCTATTAGTGGTGTTTTCTATTAGTGTTGTTGCTTTTCTATTAGTGTTGTTGTTGTCTATTAGTGTTCTTGTCTATTAGTGTTGTTATCTATTAGTGTTGTTGTTGTCTATTAGTGTTGTTGTCTATTAGTGTTGTTGTGTATTAGTTTTGTTGTTTGTCTATTAGTGTTCATGTCTATTAGTGTTGTTTGTCTATTAGTGTTGTTGTTGTCTATTCGTGTTGTTGTCTATTAGTGTTGTTGTCTATTAGTGTTGTTGTCTATTAGTGTTGTTGTCTATTAGTGTTGTTGTCTGTCTATTAGTGTTGTTGTTGTCTATTAGTGTTGTTGTCTATTAGTGTTGTTGTTTGTCTATTAGTGTTGTTGCTTTTCTATTAGTGTTGCTGTTTGTCAGTTACTGTCAGTGTTGTTGTTTCTCTATTAGTGTTGTTGTCTATTAGTGTTATTGTTTGTCTATTAGTGCTGTTGTTGTCTATTAGTGTTGTTATCAATTAGTGTTGTTGTCTATTAGTGTTGTTGTCTATCAGTGTTATTGTTTGTCTATTAGTGTTGTTTGTCAATTAGTGTTGTTGTTTGTCTATTAGTGTTGTTGTCTATAAGTGTTGTTGTCTATTAGTGTTGTTGTCTATTAGTTTTGTTGTTTGTCTATTAGTGTTGTTGTTTGTCTAGTATTGTTGTTGTTTGTCTATTAGTGTTGTAGTCTTTTAGTGTTGTTGTCTGTCTATTAGTGTTGTTGTTTGTCTATTAGTGTTGTTGTCTATTAGTGATGTTGTCGATTAGTGTTTTGTTGTCTATTAGTGTTGTTGTCTATTAGTGTTGTTGTCTATTAGTTTTGTTGTTTGTCTATTAGTGTTGTTTGTCTATTAGTGTTGTTGTTGTCTATTCGTGTTGTTGTCTATTAGTGTTGTTTGTCTATTGGTGTTGTTGTTTGTCTATTAGGGTTGTTGTCTATAAGTGTTGTTGTCTATTAGTGTTGTTGTCTATTAGTGGTGTTTTCTATTAGTGTTGTTGCTTTTCTATTAGTGTTGTTGTTGTCTATTAGTGTTCTTGTCTATTAGTGAAGTTATCTATTAGTGTTGTTGTTGTCTATTAGTGTTGTTGTCTATTAGTGTTGTTGTCTGTCTATTAGTGTTGTTGTCTGTCTATTAGTGTTGTTGTATATTAGTATTGTTATTTGTATATTAGTGTTGTTGTGTATTAGTGTTGTTGTTTGTCTATTGGTGTTGTTGTTTGTCTATTAGTGTTGTTGTAGTCTATTAGTGTTGTTGTTGTATATTAGTGTTGTTGTTGTATATCAGTGTTGTTGTTTGTCTGTTAGTGTTGTTGTCTATTAGTGTTGTTGTTTGTCTATTAGTGTTGTTGTCTATTAGTGTTGTTGTCTATTAGTATTGTTGTTTGTCGATTAGTGTTGTTGTTTATCTATTAGTGCTGTTGTCTAATAGTGTTGTTTGTCTATTCGTGTTGTTGTTTGTCTATTAGGGTTGTTGTCTATAAGTGTTGTTGTCTATTAGTGGTGTTTTCTATTAGTGTTGTTGCTTTTCTATTAGTGTTGTTGTTGTCTATTAGTGTTGTTGTCTATTAGTGTTGTTGTGTATTAGTTTTGTTGTTTGTCTATTAGTGTTCTTGTCTATTAGTGTTGTTGTTTGTCTATTAGTGTTGTCGTCTATTAGAGTTGTTTTCTTTTAGTGTTGTTGTCTGTCTATTAGTGTTGTTGTTTGTGTATTAGTGTTGTTGTGTATTAGTGTTGTTGTTTGTCTATTGGTGTTGTTGTTTGTCTATTAGTGTTGTTGTAGTCTATTAGTGTTGTTGTTGTATATTAGTGTTGTTGTTGTCTATTAGTGTTGTTGTGTATTAGTTTTGTTGTTTGTCTATTAGTGTTCTTGTCTATTAGTGTTGTTGTTTGTCTATTAGTGTTGTCGTCTATTAGAGTTGTTTTCTTTTAGTGTTGTTGTCTGTCTATTAGTGTTGTTGTTTGTGTATTAGTGTTGTTGTGTATTAGTGTTGTTGTTTGTCTATTGGTGATGTTGTTTGTCTATTAGTGTTGTTGTAGTCTATTAGTGTTGTTGTTTGTCTATTAGTGTTGTTGTCTATTAGTGGTGTTGTTTTTGTCTATTACTGTTGTTGTCTATTAGTGTTGTTGTTTTTGTCTATTAGTGTTGTTGTTGTCTATTAGTGTTGTTGTCTATTAGTGTTGTTGTCTTTTAGTTTTGTTGTTTGTCTATTAGTGTTGTTGTTGTATATTAGTGCTGTTGTCTATTAGTGTTGTTGTCTTTTAGTGTTGTTGACTGTCTATTAGTGTTCTTGTCTATTAGTGTTGTTGTCTATTAGTGTTGTTGTTTGTCTATTAGTTTTGTTGTCTATTAGTGTTGTTGTCTATTAGTATTGTTGTTTGTCTATTAGTGTTGTTGTTTATCTATTAGTGCTGTTGTCTATTAGTGTTGTTTGTCTATTCGTGTTGTTGTTTGTCTATTAGGGTTGTTGTCTATAAGTGTTGTTGTCTATTAGTGGTGTTTTCTATTAGTGTTGTTGCTTTTCTATTAGTGTTGTTGTTGTCTATTAGTGTTCTTGTCTATTAGTGTTGTTGTCTATTAGTGTTCTTGTCTATTAGTGTTGTCTGTCTATTAGTGTTGTTGTCTGTCTATTAGTGTTGTTGTATATTAGTGTTGTTATTTGTATATTAGTGTTGTTGTGTATTAGTGTTGTTGTTTGTCTATTGGTGTTGTTGTTTGTCTATTAGTGTTGTTGTAGTCTATTAGTGTTGTTGTTGTATATTAGTGTTGTTGTTGTATATCAGTGTTGTTGTTTGTCTGTTAGTGTTGTTGTCTATTAGTGTTATTGTTTGTCTATTAGTGCTGTTGTCTATTAGTGTTGTTGTCTATTAGAGTTGTTTTCTTTTAGTGTTGTTGTCTGTCTATTAGTGTTGTTGTTTGTGTATTAGTGTTGTTGTGTATTAGTGTTGTTGTTGTCTATTGGTGTTGTTGTCTATTAGTGGTGTTTTCTATTAGTGTTGTTGCTTTTCTATTAGTGTTGTTGTTGTCTATTAGTGTTCTTGTCTATTAGTGAAGTTATCTATTAGTGTTGTTGTTGTCTATTAGTGTTGTTGTCTATTAGTGTTGTTGTCTGTCTATTAGTGTTGTTGTCTGTCTATTAGTGTTGTTGTATATTAGTATTGTTATTTGTATATTAGTGTTGTTGTGTATTAGTGTTGTTGTTTGTCTATTGGTGTTGTTGTTTGTCTATTAGTGTTGTTGTAGTCTATTAGTGTTGTTGTTGTATATTAGTGTTGTTGTTGTATATCAGTGTTGTTGTTTGTCTGTTAGTGTTGTTGTCTATTAGTGTTGTTGTTTGTCTATTAGTGTTGTTGTCTATTAGTGTTGTTGTCTATTAGTATTGTTGTTTGTCGATTAGTGTTGTTGTTTATCTATTAGTGCTGTTGTCTAATAGTGTTGTTTGTCTATTCGTGTTGTTGTTTGTCTATTAGGGTTGTTGTCTATAAGTGTTGTTGTCTATTAGTGGTGTTTTCTATTAGTGTTGTTGCTTTTCTATTAGTGTTGTTGTTGTCTATTAGTGTTGTTGTCTATTAGTGTTGTTGTGTATTAGTTTTGTTGTTTGTCTATTAGTGTTCTTGTCTATTAGTGTTGTTGTTTGTCTATTAGTGTTGTCGTCTATTAGAGTTGTTTTCTTTTAGTGTTGTTGTCTGTCTATTAGTGTTGTTGTTTGTGTATTAGTGTTGTTGTGTATTAGTGTTGTTGTTTGTCTATTGGTGTTGTTGTTTGTCTATTAGTGTTGTTGTAGTCTATTAGTGTTGTTGTTGTATATTAGTGTTGTTGTTGTCTATTAGTGTTGTTGTGTATTAGTTTTGTTGTTTGTCTATTAGTGTTCTTGTCTATTAGTGTTGTTGTTTGTCTATTAGTGTTGTCGTCTATTAGAGTTGTTTTCTTTTAGTGTTGTTGTCTGTCTATTAGTGTTGTTGTTTGTGTATTAGTGTTGTTGTGTATTAGTGTTGTTGTTTGTCTATTGGTGTTGTTGTTTGTCTATTAGTGTTGTTGTAGTCTATTAGTGTTGTTGATTGTCTATTAGTGTTGTTGTCTATTAGTGGTGTTGTTTTTGTCTATTACTGTTGTTGTCTATTAGTGTTGTTGTTTTTGTCTATTAGTGTTGTTGTTGTCTATTAGTGTTGTTGTCTATTAGTGTTGTTGTCTTTTAGTTTTGTTGTTTGTCTATTAGTGTTGTTGTTGTATATTAGTGCTGTTGTCTATTAGTGTTGTTGTCTTTTAGTGTTGTTGACTGTCTATTAGTGTTCTTGTCTATTAGTGTTGTTGTCTATTAGTGTTGTTGTTTGTCTATTAGTTTTGTTGTCTATTAGTGTTGTTGTCTATTAGTATTGTTGTTTGTCTATTAGTGTTGTTGTTTATCTATTAGTGCTGTTGTCTATTAGTGTTGTTTGTCTATTCGTGTTGTTGTTTGTCTATTAGGGTTGTTGTCTATAAGTGTTGTTGTCTATTAGTGGTGTTTTCTATTAGTGTTGTTGCTTTTCTATTAGTGTTGTTGTTGTCTATTAGTGTTCTTGTCTATTAGTGTTGTTGTCTATTAGTGTTCTTGTCTATTAGTGTTGTCTGTCTATTAGTGTTGTTGTCTGTCTATTAGTGTTGTTGTATATTAGTGTTGTTATTTGTATATTAGTGTTGTTGTGTATTAGTGTTGTTGTTTGTCTATTGGTGTTGTTGTTTGTCTATTAGTGTTGTTGTAGTCTATTAGTGTTGTTGTTGTATATTAGTGTTGTTGTTGTATATCAGTGTTGTTGTTTGTCTGTTAGTGTTGTTGTCTATTAGTGTTATTGTTTGTCTATTAGTGCTGTTGTCTATTAGTGTTGTTTGTCTATTCGTGTTGTTGTTTGTCTATTAGGGTTGTTGTCTATAAGTGTTGTTGTCTATTAGTGGTGTTTTCTATTAGTGTTGTTGCTTTTCTATTAGTGTTGTTGTTGTCTATTAGTGTTGTTGTCTATTAGTGTTGTTGTGTATTAGTTTTGTTGTTTGTCTATTAGTGTTCTTGTCTATTAGTGTTGTTGTTTGTCTATTAGTGTTGTATTTGTATATTAGTGTTGTTGTGTATTAGTGTTGTTGTTTGTCTATTGGTGTTGTTGTTTGTCTATTAGTGTTGTTGTAGTCTATTAGTGTTGTTGTTGTATATTAGTGTTGTTGTTGTATATCAGTGTTGTTGTTTGTCTGTTAGTGTTGTTGTCTATTAGTGTTGTTGTTTGTCTATTAGTGTTGTTGTCTATTAGTATTGTTGTTTGTCTATTAGTGTTGTTGTTTATCTATTAGTGCTGTTGTCTATTAGTGTTGTTTGTCTATTCGTGTTGTTGTTTGTCTATTAGTGGTGTTTTCTATTAGTGTTGTTGCTTTTCTATTAGTGTTGTTGTTGTCTATTAGTGTTGTTGTCTATTAGTGTTGTTGTGTATTAGTTTTGTTGTTTGTCTATTAGTGTTCTTGTCTATTAGTGTTGTTGTTTGTCTATTAGTGTTGTCGTCTATTAGTGTTGTTGTCTATTAGAGTTGTTTTCTTTTAGTGTTGTTGTCTGTCTATTAGTGTTGTTGTTTGTGTATTAGTGTTGTTGTGTATTAGTGTTGTTGTTGTCTATTGGTGTTGTTGTTTGTCTATTAGTGTTGTTGTAGTCTATTAGTGTTGTTGTTGTCTATTAGTGTTGTTGTTGTATATCAGTGTTGTTGTTTGTCTATTAGTGTTGTTGTCTATTAGTGGTGTTGTTTTTGTCTATTACTGTTGTTGTCTATTAGTGTTTTTGTTTTTGTCTATTAGTGTTGTTGTTGTCTATTAGTGTTGTTGTCTATTAGTGTTGTTGTCTTTTAGTTTTGTTGTTTGTCTATTAGTGTTGTTGTTGTATATTAGTGCTGTTGTCTATTAGTGTTGTTGTCTTTTAGTGTTGTTGACTGTCTATTAGTGTTCTTGTCTATTAGTGTTGTTGTCTATTAGTGTTGTTGTTTGTCTATTAGTTTTGTTGTCTATTAGTGTTGTTGTCTATTAGTATTGTTGTTTGTCTATTAGTGTTGTTGTTTATCTATTAGTGCTGTTGTCTATTAGTGTTGTTTGTCTATTCGTGTTGTTGTTTGTCTATTAGGGTTGTTGTCTATAAGTGTTGTTGTCTATTAGTGGTGTTTTCTATTAGTGTTGTTGCTTTTCTATTAGTGTTGTTGTTGTCTATTAGTGTTCTTGTCTATTAGTGTTGTTGTCTATTAGTGTTCTTGTCTATTAGTGTTGTCTGTCTATTAGTGTTGTTGTCTGTCTATTAGTGTTGTTGTATATTAGTGTTGTTATTTGTATATTAGTGTTGTTGTGTATTAGTGTTGTTGTTTGTCTATTGGTGTTGTTGTTTGTCTATTAGTGTTGTTGTAGTCTATTAGTGTTGTTGTTGTATATTAGTGTTGTTGTTGTATATCAGTGTTGTTGTTTGTCTGTTAGTGTTGTTGTCTATTAGTGTTGTTGTTTGTCTATTAGTGCTGTTGTCTATTAGTGTTGTTTGTCTATTCGTGTTGTTGTTTGTCTATTAGGGTTGTTGTCTATAAGTGTTGTTGTCTATTAGTGGTGTTTTCTATTAGTGTTGTTGCTTTTCTATTAGTGTTGTTGTTGTCTATTAGTGTTGTTGTCTATTAGTGTTGTTGTGTATTAGTTTTGTTGTTTGTCTATTAGTGTTCTTGTCTATTAGTGTTGTTGTTTGTCTATTAGTGTTGTCGTCTATTAGTGTTGTTGTCTATTAGAGTTGTTTTCTTTTAGTGTTGTTGTCTGTCTATTAGTGTTGTTGTTTGTGTATTAGTGTTGTTGTAGTCTATTAGTGTTGTTGTTGTATATTAGTGTTGTTTTTGTATATCAGTGTTGTTGTTCGTCTATTAGTGTTGTTGTCTATTAGTGGTGTTGTTTTTGTCTATTAGTGTTGTTGTCTATTAGTGTTGTTGTTTTTGTCTATTAGTGTTGTTGTTGTCTATTAGTGTTGTTGTCTATTAGTTTTGTTGTTTGTCTATTAGTGTTGTTGTTGTATATTAGTGCTGTTGTCTATTAGTGTTGTTGTCTTTTAGTGTTGTTGACTGTCTATTAGTGTTCTTGTCTATTAGTGTTGTTGTCTATTAGTGTTGTTGTTTGTCTATTAGTTTTGTTGTCTATTAGTGTTGTTGTCTATTAGTATTGTTGTTTGTCTATTAGTGTTGTTGTTTATCTATTAGTGCTGTTGTCTATTAGTGTTGTTTGTCTATTCGTGTTCTTGTTTGTCTATTAGGGTTGTTGTCTATAAGTGTTGTTGTCTATTAATGGTGTTTTCTATTAGTGTTGTTGCTTTTCTATTAGTGTTGTTGTTGTCTATTAGTGTTCTTGTCTATTAGTGTTGTTGTCTATTAGTGTTCTTGTCTATTAGTGTTGTTGTCTATTAGTGTTGTTGTTGTCTATTAGTGTTGTTGTGTATTAGTTTTGTTGTTTGTCTATTAGTGTTCTTGTCTATTAGTGTTGTTGTTTGTCTATTAGTGTTGTTGTAGTCTATTAGTGTTGTTGTTGTATATTAGTGTTGTTGTTGTATATCAGTGTTGTTGTTCGTCTATTAGTGTTGTTGTCTATTAGTGGTGTTGTTTTTGTCTATTAGTGTTGTTGTCTATTAGTGTTGTTGTTTTTGTCTATTAGTGTTGTTGTTGTCTATTAGTGTTGTTGTCTATTAGTGTTGTTGTCTTTTAGTTTTGTTGTTTGTCTATTCATGTTGTTGTTTGTCTATTAGGGTTGTTGTCTATAAGTGTTGTTGTCTATTAGTGGTGTTTTCTATTAGTGTTGTTGCTTTTCTATTAGTGTTGTTGTTGTCTATTAGTGTTCTTGTCTATTAGTGTTGTTGTCTATTAGTGTTCTTGTCTATTAGTGTTGTTATTTGTATATTAGTGTTGTTGTGTATTAGTGTTGTTGTTTGTCTATTGGTGTTGTTGTTTGTCTATTAGTGTTGTTGTCTGTCTATTAGTGTTGTTGTATATTAGTGTTGTTATTTGTATATTAGTGTTGTTGTGTATTAGTGTTGTTGTTTGTCTATTGGTGTTGTTGTTTGTCTATTAGTGTTGTTGTAGTCTATTAGTGTTGTTGTTGTATATTAGTGTTGTTGTTGTATATCAGTGTTGTTGTTTGTCTGTTAGTGTTGTTGTCTATTAGTGTTGTTGTTTGTCTATTAGTGCTGTTGTCTATTAGTGTTGTTTGTCTATTCGTGTTGTTGTTTGTCTATTAGGGTTGTTGTCTATAAGTGTTGTTGTCTATTAGTGGTGTTTTCTATTAGTGTTGTTGCTTTTCTATTAGTGTTGTTGTTGTCTATTAGTGTTGTTGTCTATTAGTGTTGTTGTGTATTAGTTTTGTTGTTTGTCTATTAGTGTTCTTGTCTATTAGTGTTGTTGTTTGTCTATTAGTGTTGTCTTCTATTAGTGTTGTTGTCTATTGGAGTTGTTTTCTTTTAGTGTTGTTGTCTGTCTATTAGTGTTGTTGTTTGTGTATTAGTGTTGTTGTGTATTAGTGTTGTTGTTTGTCTATTAGTGTTCTTGTCTATTAGTGTTGTTGTTTGTCTATTAGTGTTGTTGTCTATTAATGTTTTTGTCTATTAGAGTTGTTTTCTTTTAGTGTTTTTGTTTGTCTATTAGTGTTGTTGTTTGTCTATTTTTGTTGTTGTTTGTCTATTAGTGTTGTTGTTTGTCTATTAGTGTTGTTGTAGTCTATTAGTGTTGTTGTTGTATATTAGTGTTGTTGTTGTATATCAGTGTTGTTGTTTGTCTGTTAGTGTTGTTGTCTATTAGTATTGTTGTTTGTCTATTAGTGTTGTTGTTTATCTATTAGTGCTGTTGTCTATTAGAGTTGTTTGTCTGTTCCTGTTGTTGTTTGTCTATTAGGGTTGTTGTCTATAAGTGTTGTTGTCTATTAGTGGTGTTTTCTATTAGTGTTGTTGCTTTTCTATTAGTGTTGTTGTTGTCTATTAGTGTTGTTGTCTATTAGTGTTGTTGTGTATTAGTTTTGTTGTTTGTCTATTAGTGTTCTTGTCTATTAGTGTTGTTGTTGTCTATTAGTGTTCTTGTCTATTAGTGTTGTTGTCTATTAGTGTTCTTGTCTATTAGTGTTGTCTGTCTATTAGTGTTGTTGTCTGTCTATTAGTGTTGTTGTATATTAGTGTTGTTATTTGTATATTAGTGTTGTTGTGTATTAGTGTTGTTGTTTGTCTATTGGTGTTGTTGTTTGTCTATTAGTGTTTTTGTAGTCTATTAGTGTTGTTGTTGTATATTAGTGTTGTTGTTGTATATCAGTGTTGTTGTTTGTCTGTTAGTGTTGTTGTCTATTAGTGTTGTTGTTTGTCTATTAGTGCTGTTGTCTATTAGTGTTGTTTGTCTATTCGTGTTGTTGTTTGTCTATTAGGGTTGTTGTCTATAAGTGTTGTTGTCTATTAGTGGTGTTTTCTATTAGTGTTGTTGCTTTTCTATTAGTGTTGTTGTTGTCTATTAGTGTTGTTGTCTATTAGTGTTGTTGTTTGTCTATTAGTGTTGTTGTCTATTTATTGTTGTTGTCTTTTAGTGTTGTTGTCTGTCTATTAGTGTTGTTGTCTATTAGTGTTGTTGTCTTTTAGTGTTGTTGTCTGTCTATTAGTGTTGTTGTCTGTCTATTAGTGTTGTTGTATATTAGTGTTGTTATTTGTCTATTAGTGTTGTTGTGTATTAGTGTTGTTGTTTGTCTATTGGTGTTGTTGTTTGTCTATTAGTGTTGTTGTAGTGTATTAGTTTTGTTGTTGTATATTAGTGTTGTTGTTGTATATCAGTGTTGTTGTTTGTCTATTAGTGTTGTTGTCTATTAGTTTTGTTGTTTGTCTATTAGTGTTGTTTGTCTATTAGTGTTGTTGTTGTCTATTCGTGTTGTTGTCTATTAGTGTTGTTTGTCTATTAGTGTTGTTGTTTGTCTATTAGGGTTGTTGTCTATAAGTGTTGTTGTCTATAAGTGTTGTTGTCTATTAATGGTGTTTTCTATTAGTGTTGTTGCTTTTCTATTCGTGTTGTTGCTTTTCTATTAGTGTTGTTGTTGTCTATTAGTGTTGTTATCTATTAGTGTTGTTGTTTATCTATTAGTGCTGTTGTCTATTAGTGTTGTTTGTCTATTTGTGTTGTTGTTTGTCTATTAGTGTTGTTGTGTATTAGTTTTGTTGTTTGTCAATCAGTGTTCTTGTCTATTAGTGTTGTTGTTTGTCTATTAGTGTTGTTGTCTATTTATTTTTGTTGTCTTTTAGTGTTGTTGTCTGTCTATTAGTGTTGTTGTCTATTAGTGTTGTTGTCTTTTAGTGTTGTTGTCTGTCTATTAGTGTTGTTGTCTGTCTATTAGTGTTGTTGTCTGTATATTAGTGTTGTTATTTGTCTATTAGTGTTGTTGTTTGTCTATTGGTGTTGTTGTTTGTCTATTAGTGTTGTTGTAGTGTATTAGTGTTGTTGTATATTAGTGTTGTTGTTGTATATCAGTGTTGTTGTTTGTCTATTAGTGTTGTTGTCTATTAGTGTTGTTGTTTGTCTATTAGTGTTGTTGTCTATTAGTGTTGTTGTCTATTAGTGTTGTTGCTTGTCTATTAGTGTTGTTGTCTATTAGTGTTGTTGTTTGTCTATTAGTGTTGTTGTTTGTCTAGTAGTGTTGTTGTCTATTAGTGGTGTTTTCTATTAGTGTTGTTGCTTTTCTATTAGTGTTGTTGTTGTCTGTTAGTGTTCTTGTCTATTAGTGTTGTTGTCTATTAGTGTTGTTGTTGTCTATTAGTGTTGTTGTGTATTAGTTTTGTTGTTTGTCTATTAGTGTTCTTGTCTATTAGTGTTGTTGTTTGTCTATTAGTGTTGTTGTCTATTAATGTTTTTGTCTATTAGAGTTGTTTTCTTTTAGTGTTGTTGTCTGTCTATTAGTGTTGTTGTTTGTCTATTGGTGTTGTTGTTTGTCTATTAGTGTTGTTGTAGTCTATTAGTGTTGTTGTTGTATATTAGTGTTGTTGTTGTATATCAGTGTTGTTGTTTGTCTATTAGTGTTGTTGTCTATTAGTGTTGTTGTTTGTCTATTAGGGTTGTTGTCTATAAGTGTTGTTGTCTATAAGTGTTGTTGTCTATTAATGGTGTTTTCTATTAGTGTTGTTGCTTTTCTATTAGTGTTGTTGCTTTTCTATTAGTGTTGTTGTTGTCTATTAGTGTTGTTATCTATTAGTGTTGTTGTTTATCTATTAGTGCTGTTGTATATTAGTGTTGTTTGTCTATTTGTGTTGTTGTTTGTCTATTAGTGTTGTTGTGTATTAGTTTTGTTGTTTGCCAATCAGTGTTCTTGTCTATTAGTGTTGTTGTTTGTCTATTAGTGTTGTTGTCTATTTATTTTTGTTGTCTTTTAGTGTTGTTGTCTGTCTATTAGTGTTGTTGTCTATTAGTGTTGTTGTCTTTTAGTGTTGTTGTCTGTCTATTAGTGTTGTTGTCTGTCTATTAGTGTTGTTGTCTGTATATTAGTGTTGTTATTTGTCTATTAGTGTTGTTGTTTGTCTATTGGTGTTGCTGTTTGTCTATTAGTGTTGTTGTAGTGTATTAGTGTTGTTGTATATTAGTGTTGTTGTTGTATATCAGTGTTGTTGTTTGTCTATTAGTGTTGTTGTCTATTAGTGTTGTTGCTTGTCTATTAGTGTTGTTGTCTATTAGTGTTGTTGTTTGTCTATTAGTGTTGTTGTTTGTCTAGTAGTGTTGTTGTCTATTAGTGGTGTTTTCTATTAGTGTTGTTGCTTTTCTATTAGTGTTGTTGTTGTCTATTAGTGTTCTTGTCTATTAGTGTTGTTGTCTATTAGTGTTGTTGTTGTCTATTAGTGTTGTTGTGTATTAGTTTTGTTGTTTGTCTATTAGTGTTCTTGTCTATTAGTGTTGTTATTTGTCTATTAGTGTTGTTGTCTATTAATGTTTTTGTCTATTAGAGTTGTTTTCTTTTAGTGTTGTTGTCTGTCTATTAGTGTTGTTGTTTGTCTATTGGTGTTGTTGTTTGTCTATTAGTGTTGTTGTAGTCTATTAGTGTTGTTGTTGTATATTAGTGTTATTGTTGTATATCAGTGTTGTTGTTTGTCTATTAGTGTTGTTGTCTATTAGTTTTGTTGTTTTTGTCTATTAGTGTTGTTGTATATTAGTGTTGTTGTTTTTGTCTATTAGTGTTGTTGTTGTCTATTAGTGTTGTTGTCTATTAGTGTTGTTGTCTTTTAGTTTTGTTGTGTGTCTATTAGTGTTGTTGTTGTATATTAGTGTTGTTGTCTATTAGTGTTGTTGTCTTTTGGTGTTGTTGACTGTCTATTAGTGGTCTTGTCTATTAGTGTTGTTGTCTATTAGTGTTGTTGTTGTCTATTAGTGTTGTTTGTCTATTAGTGTTGTTGTCTATTAGTTTTGTTGTTTGTCTATTAGTGTTCTTGTCTATTAGTGTTGTTGTTTGTCTATTAGTGTTGTTGTCTATTTATTGTTGTTGTCTTTTAGTGTTGTTGTCTGTCTATTAGTGTTGTTGTCTATTAGTGTTCTTGTCTATTAGTGTTGTCTGTCTATTAGTGTTGTTGTCTGTCTATTAGTGTTGTTGTATATTAGTGTTGTTATTTGTATATTAGTGTTGTTGTGTATTAGTGTTGTTGTTTGTCTATTGGTGTTGTTGTTTGTCTATTAGTGTTTTTGTAGTCTATTAGTGTTGTTGTTGTATATTAGTGTTGTTGTTGTATATCAGTGTTGTTGTTTGTCTGTTAGTGTTGTTGTCTATTAGTGTTGTTGTTTGTCTATTAGTGCTGTTGTCTATTAGTGTTGTTTGTCTATTCGTGTTGTTGTTTGTCTATTAGGGTTGTTGTCTATAAGTGTTGTTGTCTATTAGTGGTGTTTTCTATTAGTGTTGTTGCTTTTCTATTAGTGTTGTTGTTGTCTATTAGTGTTGTTGTCTATTAGTGTTGTTGTTTGTCTATTAGTGTTGTTGTCTATTTATTGTTGTTGTCTTTTAGTGTTGTTGTCTGTCTATTAGTGTTGTTGTCTATTAGTGTTGTTGTCTTTTAGTGTTGTTGTCTGTCTATTAGTGTTGTTGTCTGTCTATTAGTGTTGTTGTATATTAGTGTTGTTATTTGTCTATTAGTGTTGTTGTGTATTAGTGTTGTTGTTTGTCTATTGGTGTTGTTGTTTGTCTATTAGTGTTGTTGTAGTGTATTAGTTTTGTTGTTGTATATTAGTGTTGTTGTTGTATATCAGTGTTGTTGTTTGTCTATTAGTGTTGTTGTCTATTAGTTTTGTTGTTTGTCTATTAGTGTTGTTTGTCTATTAGTGTTGTTGTTGTCTATTCGTGTTGTTGTCTATTAGTGTTGTTTGTCTATTAGTGTTGTTGTTTGTCTATTAGGGTTGTTGTCTATAAGTGTTGTTGTCTATAAGTGTTGTTGTCTATTAATGGTGTTTTCTATTAGTGTTGTTGCTTTTCTATTCGTGTTGTTGCTTTTCTATTAGTGTTGTTGTTGTCTATTAGTGTTGTTATCTATTAGTGTTGTTGTTTATCTATTAGTGCTGTTGTCTATTAGTGTTGTTTGTCTATTTGTGTTGTTGTTTGTCTATTAGTGTTGTTGTGTATTAGTTTTGTTGTTTGTCAATCAGTGTTCTTGTCTATTAGTGTTGTTGTTTGTCTATTAGTGTTGTTGTCTATTTATTTTTGTTGTCTTTTAGTGTTGTTGTCTGTCTATTAGTGTTGTTGTCTATTAGTGTTGTTGTCTTTTAGTGTTGTTGTCTGTCTATTAGTGTTGTTGTCTGTCTATTAGTGTTGTTGTCTGTATATTAGTGTTGTTATTTGTCTATTAGTGTTGTTGTTTGTCTATTGGTGTTGTTGTTTGTCTATTAGTGTTGTTGTAGTGTATTAGTGTTGTTGTATATTAGTGTTGTTGTTGTATATCAGTGTTGTTGTTTGTCTATTAGTGTTGTTGTCTATTAGTGTTGTTGTTTGTCTATTAGTGTTGTTGTCTATTAGTGTTGTTGTCTATTAGTGTTGTTGCTTGTCTATTAGTGTTGTTGTCTATTAGTGTTGTTGTTTGTCTATTAGTGTTGTTGTTTGTCTAGTAGTGTTGTTGTCTATTAGTGGTGTTTTCTATTAGTGTTGTTGCTTTTCTATTAGTGTTGTTGTTGTCTGTTAGTGTTCTTGTCTATTAGTGTTGTTGTCTATTAGTGTTGTTGTTGTCTATTAGTGTTGTTGTGTATTAGTTTTGTTGTTTGTCTATTAGTGTTCTTGTCTATTAGTGTTGTTGTTTGTCTATTAGTGTTGTTGTCTATTAATGTTTTTGTCTATTAGAGTTGTTTTCTTTTAGTGTTGTTGTCTGTCTATTAGTGTTGTTGTTTGTCTATTGGTGTTGTTGTTTGTCTATTAGTGTTGTTGTAGTCTATTAGTGTTGTTGTTGTATATTAGTGTTGTTGTTGTATATCAGTGTTGTTGTTTGTCTATTAGTGTTGTTGTCTATTAGTGTTGTTGTTTGTCTATTAGGGTTGTTGTCTATAAGTGTTGTTGTCTATAAGTGTTGTTGTCTATTAATGGTGTTTTCTATTAGTGTTGTTGCTTTTCTATTAGTGTTGTTGCTTTTCTATTAGTGTTGTTGTTGTCTATTAGTGTTGTTATCTATTAGTGTTGTTGTTTATCTATTAGTGCTGTTGTATATTAGTGTTGTTTGTCTATTTGTGTTGTTGTTTGTCTATTAGTGTTGTTGTGTATTAGTTTTGTTGTTTGCCAATCAGTGTTCTTGTCTATTAGTGTTGTTGTTTGTCTATTAGTGTTGTTGTCTATTTATTTTTGTTGTCTTTTAGTGTTGTTGTCTGTCTATTAGTGTTGTTGTCTATTAGTGTTGTTGTCTTTTAGTGTTGTTGTCTGTCTATTAGTGTTGTTGTCTGTCTATTAGTGTTGTTGTCTGTATATTAGTGTTGTTATTTGTCTATTAGTGTTGTTGTTTGTCTATTGGTGTTGCTGTTTGTCTATTAGTGTTGTTGTAGTGTATTAGTGTTGTTGTATATTAGTGTTGTTGTTGTATATCAGTGTTGTTGTTTGTCTATTAGTGTTGTTGTCTATTAGTGTTGTTGCTTGTCTATTAGTGTTGTTGTCTATTAGTGTTGTTGTTTGTCTATTAGTGTTGTTGTTTGTCTAGTAGTGTTGTTGTCTATTAGTGGTGTTTTCTATTAGTGTTGTTGCTTTTCTATTAGTGTTGTTGTTGTCTATTAGTGTTCTTGTCTATTAGTGTTGTTGTCTATTAGTGTTGTTGTTGTCTATTAGTGTTGTTGTGTATTAGTTTTGTTGTTTGTCTATTAGTGTTCTTGTCTATTAGTGTTGTTATTTGTCTATTAGTGTTGTTGTCTATTAATGTTTTTGTCTATTAGAGTTGTTTTCTTTTAGTGTTGTTGTCTGTCTATTAGTGTTGTTGTTTGTCTATTGGTGTTGTTGTTTGTCTATTAGTGTTGTTGTAGTCTATTAGTGTTGTTGTTGTATATTAGTGTTATTGTTGTATATCAGTGTTGTTGTTTGTCTATTAGTGTTGTTGTCTATTAGTTTTGTTGTTTTTGTCTATTAGTGTTGTTGTATATTAGTGTTGTTGTTTTTGTCTATTAGTGTTGTTGTTGTCTATTAGTGTTGTTGTCTATTAGTGTTGTTGTCTTTTAGTTTTGTTGTGTGTCTATTAGTGTTGTTGTTGTATATTAGTGTTGTTGTCTATTAGTGTTGTTGTCTTTTGGTGTTGTTGACTCTCTATTAGTGGTCTTGTCTATTAGTGTTGTTGTCTATTAGTGTTGTTGTTGTCTATTAGTGTTGTTTGTCTATTAGTGTTGTTGTCTATTAGTTTTGTTGTTTGTCTATTAGTGTTCTTGTCTATTAGTGTTGTTGTTTGTCTATTAGTGTTGTTGTCTATTTATTGTTGTTGTCTTTTAGTGTTGTTGTCTGTCTATTAGTGTTGTTATCTATTAGTGTTGTTTTATTTTAGTGTTGTTGTCTGTCTATTAGTGTTGTTGTCTGTCTATTAGTGTTGTTGTATATTAGTGTTGTTATTTGTCTATTAGTGTTGTTTGTCTATTAGTGTTGTTGTTGTCTATTCGTGTTGTTGTCTATTAGTGTTGTTTGTCTATTAGTGTTCTTGTCTGTCTATTAGTGTTGTTGTATATTAGTGTTGTTATTTGTCTATTAGTGTTGTTGTGTATTAGTGTTGTTGTTTGTCTATTGGTGTTGTTGTTTGTCTATTAGTGTTGTTGTAGTGTATTAGTGTTGTTGTTGTGTATTAGTGTTGTTGTTGTATATCAGTGTTGTTGTTTGTCTATTAGTGTTGTTGTCTATTAGTGTTGTTGTCTATTAGTGTTGTTGTTTGTCTATTAGTGTTGTTGTCTATTAGTGTTGTTGTCTATTAGTGTTGTTGTTTGTCTATTAGTGTTGTTGTTTATATATTAGTGCTGTTGTCTATTAGTGTTGCTTTTATATTAGTGTTGTTTGTCAGTTACTGTTAGTGTTATATATATATATATAACTGTTATAACTGTTATAAATATATATAAATATATATAACTCAAATAGCCACCCTTTGCCTTGATGACAGCTTTGCACACTCTTGGCATTCTCACAACCAGCATCACCTGGAATGCTTTTCCAACAGTCTTGAAAGAGTTTGAAAGACATTTGCTGAGCACTTGTTAGCTGCATTTCCTTCACTCTGCGGTCCGACTCAACCCAAACCATCTCAATTAAGTTGAGGTCGGGGATTGTGGAGGCCAGGTCATCTGATGCAACACTCAATCACTCTCCTTCTTGGTAAAATAGCCTTTAAACAGCCTGGAGGTGTGTTGGGTCATTGTCCTGTTGAAAAACAAGTGATTATCCCACCAAGCCCAAACCAGATGGGATGGCGTATCGCTGCAGAATGCTGTGGTAGCCATGCTGGTTAAGTGTGCCCTGAATTCTAAATAAATCACAGACAGTGTCAACAGCAAAGTACCCCCACACCAGAACACCCCCTCCTCCATGCTTCACGGTGGGAAATACACATGCAGAGATCATCTGTTCACCCACACCGTGTCTCACAAAGATGCTGCGGTTGTAACCAAACATCCACCGGTCTAATGTCCATCCATTGCTTGTGTTTCTTGGCACAAGCAAGTCTCTTCTTATTGGTGTCCTTTAGTAGGGGTTTCTTTGCAGCAATTTGACCATGATGGCCTGATTCACGCAGTCTCCTCTGAACAGTTGATGTTGAGATGTGTCAGTTACTTGAACTCTGTAAAGCATTTATTTGGGTTGCAATTTCTGGGGCTAGTAACAGTAATGAACTTATTCTCTGCAGCAGAGGTAACTCTGGGTCTTCCTTTCCTGTGGTGGTCCTCATGAGAGCCAGTTTCATCATAGCGCTTGATGGTTTTTGCAACTGCAATTGAAGAAACTTTCAACGTTTTTGAAATGTCCATATTGACG
Organism: Oncorhynchus masou masou; assembly: GCF_036934945.1. NCBI lineage: Eukaryota > Metazoa > Chordata > Actinopteri > Salmoniformes > Salmonidae > Oncorhynchus > Oncorhynchus masou. Next base: position 90,621,053 of record NC_088220.1, on the reverse strand, counting down.
GACCTTCACGTCTTAAAGTAATGATGAACTGTTGTTTCTCTGCCTATTTGAGCTGTTCTTGCCATAATATGGACTTGGTCTTTTACCAAATAGGGCTATCTTCTGTATACCACCTCTACCTTGTCACAACACAACTGATTGACTCAATTGCATTAAGAAGGAAAGAAATTCCACAAATTAACTTTTAACAAGGCACACTTATTAATTGAAATGCATTCCAGCTGACAACCTCATGAAGCTTGTTGAGAGAATGCCAAGAGTGTGCAGAGCTGTCTTCAAGGAAAAATGTGACTATTTGAAGAATATCAAATATATAATATATTTAGATTTGTTTAAAAAAAATGGTTACTACATGATTCCATATGTGTTATTTCACAGTTTTGATGTCTTCACTATTATTCTACGATGTAGTAAATAATACAAATAAAGAAAAACCCAGGAATGAGTAGGTGTTGTAAAACTTTTGAACGGTAGTGTACGTGAGCTTGCGAGAATGAATAATAGAGGATCCCTGAAATGATAATATTTCAGTGTAGATAAGGGAAGGTTTAAATAACAACATGGCAGCCAGACTCTTCAGTGTATGAATCAAACGGATTTGCATATGAATGGAGTGGAAATTAGCTGACTTCCTGATCTGTAAGGTAGGTAACTTTAATGTGTCAAGCAGATGACATGTTTCATGTTTCCTTTGCCATTTCCGAAACGTAGAAATGTTTAAGACATGGATTTCCTGTCACTATGTTAACAAGCTACCCACAAGTAGTTCAAATTATTGCTTTTATTTTATTAGCTAAAGAAAAGTTGTTTAAACAGTGAAAGTGTCGCGGAAATCAGCCTTGTTTGCACAGCGATGATGAAAATAACGTAATTTAGTCTGTAATGATCTCCAAAATTCTAATCATTAGGTCATCACACCGTTGATATAGCAACGGGCACTAATAGTGTATGGAATCCCATTGTGACGTAGAGAGGGACACTATTTGGCCGGGGAACATTACTTAGCATGACAGGCCCTAAGTGAGATTTGGTCTGGGCCCTCCCAAATCACGGGCAAAACATTTTAATGCCCCTCCTGTTCGCAGTGGATAATTGTTTTTGCAGTGTCATAGTAAAAATCTTACAATTGTTCCCATTTTGCCAAGGGGCGGAGTAAGTGCTGTAGTTTTAAAGCTAATTTCCTGCAATTCTACACATTTTGCTGTGACTTATGACCGACCATAAGACCATGTTTATATGATATCTGTGTTAGAGTGACTAATAAAATCAATTGGGGCCCCCTGGTAGTCAGGGCCCCTGAGCCAGGGCTGGAATAACACATTTTTCCATGAGGCACAGAGAAAAATGTTTTATTGCCCATCTCATGCTATTCTACACATTTTGCCAGGAGGATGAGAGCACATTTTGTAGTTTTAAAGCTAATGTTATGCTATTCTACACATTTTGACATTTCTTGTTAAGTGTTCATATGCTATATTGGGGGACCCAACCAAATATGAATCTCTATATTTTTGGGGGGTTGGGGACCTGTCATGCCCGTGCGGTAAACGAGCCCTGAGCACATGCCCAGTTTAGTTAATGTGGCGATTAGGCTATAAGGGTTAGATGGCTGGCTAGACTACCTTACCTGGCCAGGTTAGCTGACATGGGCGAATTGAGTGACTGGCATGACAAGTGGAAATCTCCTGATGGAAGATCCTCAATCATCCAAGGAGGTGTTGTCCACAAGAGGGAAGTATTTCTCCTCGACTCCTCATCTAATCGTTCAGCAGTGTCAGGGTTAAGTTTATTTTGGTACAGGGAAGGTGAGACCTTTATGTTTCACAGCATACAAAACAAACAATATTACACCACAGGAATGTACTGAATATAGGCTACTATTAATTGTGCCATTTGTTCCCATGTTGAAGAAACCCTACACACTCTGACTTGGGTAACTTGTCTTTGTCACAGATCTGGTCTCAGAGTCCATGATCAAATTATCTGACCTGCACTTAAGAACCAGTCTTGTTATTCTACAATTAAAATCACCTTTAATTCATGAATTCTGAGTTATGTAGAGGTCATCGGGTTTGTTGATCATTACCGGAAACAGAAGAGACAGTCATGTTTTTTAGGCATCGTCACATCAGTACAGTCATTGTTTTGTTTGTCCGCCAAACATTTGTTTGTTGCTCCGGTAAGTTAACTTGATTAATTATGCCATTTGACAATTAAATGTTAAAACTACAGTAGGAAGTACACGTGCAATAATAATAATAATAATAATAAGGATAATAATAATAATAAAGAGTAATAAGATCATTGTTTCTATGTTGATAACTACTTAGAATGTTCCAGCATGTCATGGAATAGGTAAATAGTTTGTTTGTTCCACTCTGCCCTGCTCTGGGAAGGTTCGGATAGGGGTTAGGTCAAAACTGAAAGGTATCGGGGTAGCTACAATTATCCAGATAATAAACACACTGTGTTTTTTATTTATTTATTATTCATACATTTTCAGAATCAAACAGAATGATCCTGTCGCGTTGGGTAATGGCAAATAAGACGCTGAGATATAGAAATAGGAAATAAGATACTGAGATATAAAAATCGAAAATGAGATACTGAGATATAGAAATATTAAATATTATACTGAGATATAGAAATAGGAAATAAGATACCCGGATATAGAAATAGGAAATTAGATACTGAGATAAAGGAAATAGGATACCAAGATATAGAAATGGGAAATAAGACACCCGGATATAGAAATAGGAAATAATATATTGAGATATAGAAATAGGAAATAAGATACTGAGATATAGAAATAGGAAATAAGATACCGAGATATAGAAATAGGCCTAGATATACGTGCTAATAGGTTAACTTTATTAGTTTGGTGCTAAAGTAGTCTACTTCTGGCTGTTGCTGCCTGATGCGTTTTCATGACAGTCCTAGCCCCTCCTCGTCTAACGTCACCGATTTGGATCTGTGCTCAGAGCTTGTCAGATACATTGTGCCAGTTCAGGTTGTGGCGTCTTTGTGGGAAAATCCGCATACCGGGATTGCAGGCTATTTCTTGAAAAGAGCTTTGGTTATTTAATGACAAGTATTGATCGAATGAACTACCGGATAAAAGTCAGCTCTTTCTACTGAGTCAACTGAGGGAGAAAAATGAACTATATCTCCTGATTCCATTGCCGGGAGAGAGAGGGAACTTCGGCTATTGTTTCGTTCAAAACAAGTAAAGAAGATCGTTGCAGAACTGCCCTCTATTGGATATCATCTGCAGCTAAGGACGCAAATAATTCAGAACAACTATCCGTTGTATTTTCTGGAACTTGGCATTGAGACGTCGAGCACCTCCCGCCCCCTCGCCTCTATTCCAAAATACTAGAGGGGGGGTAGGCAGTGGCGAACTGCTGCACTGGATGAAACACGGGATTCAAGGTAGACTGAGGATAGCCTGCTGCCTGATTTCACCACAATATAAACCTCTATTTGGACGATTTATATTCCCCCGTTCAGTCACCTAACTCCGATAAGAACGTATCGTCTCGGTTGTTCGGTTGTGCGTAAATTGCGCCGTGGATATCTTTCCAGCTCGCGGGAGATCTCATCAGTCTACCGTTCACCGTTTCGAGTTGCGTAGTTCAGAGCTACTGAACGTAGAGATAACTAGTCAGTCAAGTCGGCTCGCATTAATTCATTAGTTTGAAAGTAGTTCCACATCGACTTCGGGTCTCAAGGTAACGGCGTATTCCCAACAAACGGACGGACTGGAATTTGCGCTCGAGTTGCATGCCTGGTCTAAATCATCTGGACTGAACATATTCCATCCACTCAGGGGAAGCTATCACAGAGGTCCGGAGAGTTGGACGCGCCATGGCGATGTTGGCGACTGTTTGGATAGTCCTTCTGGCTGTCAATATACAAGGTAAGCACTTGAAATACAATTAACATTCTTGATTTTAACGGCATAATGTTTTCTCGGTGGATAGTTGCATTCTTTTCAACGAATATTTAGCATAATGGAGTTTAAATCAGCATGTCAACAAATACATATTATTGTTAGTAGCCTAGAAAAAAATCCGTTCACATATTTGCAATCCAAAGAATATGTTATTTTCCAAATAGATTTCGAATGGATTTGGTTGTTGAATAATTCCGTGTCAGTAGGCTACATAAAGTGAAGTGACGGTGATAACAGGCAGATGGCGATAGCGCTGTTAAAGGCTCCGACCGTCATAAACATGTCCATACAACATCATGACGACACGCAGTTCTTATTATCTCAGGTGATCACACAGCACGGAACCTCCCAGGTAGTTAGATAGCCTACCAAACACGACGGGAGGTTTCTTTGTGTGTTGTTTTCAATAACCGTTGGGTTATCAACATGAACCTACTTCTACTTAGACACCATCTGAATGGAATAGCAGCAGATCCTACTTAGACACCATCTGAATGGAATGGCAGCAATCATACTTATTTGAATGTAATAGCTATAGCAGATACTACTTAGACACCATCTGAATAGAATGGCAGCATATCCTACTTATCTGAATGGAATAGCTATAGCAGATACTACTTAGACACCATCTGAATAGAATGGCAGCATATCCTACTTATCTGAATGGAATAGCTATAGCATATCCTACTTAGACACCATCTGAACAGAATAGCTATAGCAGATCCTACTTAGACACCATCTGAACAGAATAGCTATAGCAGATCCTACTTAGACACCATCTGAACAGAATATCTGCAGCAGATCCTACTTGGCTTGATGTTTCCACATCGGGTCTGAAGGATCCACCAGAAAATGAATGATTACACAGTAATTACACATAGTGAAGACATTATCATTCTCAACTCATTTTGAACTATTCTTTCATTATAATGCACTGGTGAGTGATTGATCATTGAAAGATGTCAAACCAATGAAGTGCCTGTTTATTTTGACTGTGGGAACTTTGATTGTGAAAAAAAAGGACCATTCAATGGGTAAACCATCACGTCCTATAGACTTGTTTCTCTATGTGGATATAGAGGTCATAAACACTACGCAGTATTCTCCTATAAAGCTGCAGTGTGTTTGCGAAAGCAGAGTTTGCTGTGTCCGTAAACCCTGGATTAAAGCAAGCAATTTGATGAATTATATGGATATTAAGCCGCCAACATGCCCCGCCCCCAACCCTACAACTGTTTTCAGCATCATACCTTAGAACCTGTTCTCCCTGTCTCAAATGGCCCCTATTCCCTATGTACTGTTGTGCATAGTCCACTACTTTTCACCAGAGCCCTACGGGTAATCGTCAAAACCCAAGTGCCCTATTCCAGGGCCCTAGTCAAACGTAGTGCACTATATAGGGAATAGGGTGCAATTTGGGATGCAAACCATGGCTGATATCTCCTCTGTCATAGTCAAACTACCGACCAGTGGAAACCACTTACTGAAAACAATACTGATCCGTTATGACCATCGCCCCATGCTCATGTTACGCCCCATGCTCATGTTACGCCCCATGCTCATGTTACGCCCCATGCTCATGTTACGCCCCATGCTCATGTTACGCCCCATGCTCATGTTACGCCCCATGCTCATGTTACGCCCCATGCTCATGTTACGCCCCATGCTCATGTTACGCCCCATGCTCATGTTACGCCCCATGCTCATGTTACGCCCCATGCTCATGTTACGCCCCATGCTCATGTTACGCCCCATGCTCATGTTACGCCCCATGCTCATGTTACGCCCCATGCTCATGTTACGCCCCATGCTCATGTTACGCCCCATGCTCATGTTACGCCCCATGCTCATGTTACGCCCCATGCTCATGTTACGCCCCATGCTCATGTTACGCCCCATGCTCATGTTACGCCCCATGCTCATGCTCATGTTACGCCCCATGCTCATGTTACGCCCCATGCTCATGTTCATGCCCATGCTCATGTTACGCCCCATGCTCATGTTACGCCCCATGCTCATGTTACGCCCCATGCTCATGTTACGCCCCATGCTCATGTTACGCCCCATGCTCATGTTACGCCCCATGCTCATGTTACGCCCCATGCTCATGGGAAGTGATGTATTTACAGGTGAGGATTTATCCTGTTGAAAAAGGGGATTTCTGGATGGGATATGGATGGATGGGATATGGATGGATGGGATATGGATGGATGGATGGGATATGGATGGATGGATGGGATATGGATGGATGGATGGGTGGGATATGGATGGATGGGTGGGATATGGATGGATGGATGGGATATGGATGGATGGGTGGGATATGGATGGATGGGTGGGATATGGATGGATGGATGGGATATGGATGGATGGGTGGGATATGGATGGATGGGTGGGATATGGATGGATGGGTGGGATATGGATGGATGGATGGGATATGGATGGATGGGATATGGATGGATGGATGGGATATGGATGGATGGATGGGTGGGATATGGATGGATGGGTGGGATATGGATGGATGGATGGGATATGGATGGATGGGATATGGATGGATGGATGGGATATGGATGGATGGGATATGGATGGGATATGGATGGGTGTGACATGGGTGGGATATGGATGGATGGATGGGATATGGATGGATGGATGGGATATGGATGGATGGGATATGGATGGATGGATGGGATATGGATGGATGGGATATGGATGGATGGATGGGATATGGATGGATGGATGGGTGGATATGGATGGATGGATGGGATATGGATGGATGGATGGATATGGATGGATGGGATATGGATGGATGGATGGGATATGGATGGATGGGATATGGATGGGATATGGATGGGTGTGACATGGGTGGATATGGATGGATGGATGGATATGGATGGATGGATGGGATATGGATGGATGGGATATGGATGGATGGATGGGATATGGATGGATGGGATATGGATGGATGGATGGGATATGGATGGATGGATGGGATATGGATGGGTGGATGACGGGATACGGATGGATGGATGGGATATGGATGGATGGGTGGATATGGATGGATGGGTGGATATGGATGGATGGATGGGATATGGATGGATGGGATATGGATGGATGGATGGATATGGATGGATGGGATATGGATGGGATATGGATGGGTGACATGGGTGGGATATGGATGGATGGATGGGATATGGATGGATGGATGGGATATGGATGGATGGGATATGGATGGATGGATGGGATATGGATGGATGGGGATATGGATGGATGGATGGGATATGGATGGATGGATGGGATATGGATGGATGGGATATGGATGGATGGATGGGATATGGATGGGTGGATGGGATATGGATGGATGGATGGGATATGGATGGATGGATGGGATATGGATGGATGGATGGGATATGGATGGGTGTGACATGGTGGAATATGGATGGATGGGTGGGATATGGATGGGTGTGACATGGGGGATATGGATGGATGGGTGGGATATGGATGGGATATGGATGGATGGGTGGGATATGGATGGATGGATGGGATATGGATGGATGGATGGGATATGGATGGGATATGGATGGATGGATGGGATATGGATGGATGGATGGGATATGGATGGATGGATGGGATATGGATGGATGGGATATGGATGGATGGATGGGATATGGATGGGTGTGACATGGTGGGATATGGATGGATGGGTGGGATATGGATGGGTGTGACATGGGTGGGATATGGATGGATGGGTGGGATATGGATGGGATATGGATGGATGGGTGGGATATGGATGGATGGGTGGGATATGGATGGGTGGGATATGGATGGATGGGATATGGATGGATGGATGGGATATGGATGGGTGGGATATGGATGGATGGGTGGGATATGGATGGGATATGGATGGATGGATGGGATATGGATGGGTGGGATATGAATGGATGGGATATGGATGGGTGGGATATGGATGGGATATGGATGGGTGGGATATGGATGGATGGGTGGGATATGGATGGGATATGGATGGATGGTTGGGATATGGATGGGTGGGATATGAATGGATGGGATATGGATGGATGGGTAGGATATGGATGGATGGGATATGAATGGATGGGATATGAATGGATTGGATATGGATGGATGGGTAGGATATGGATGGGTGGGATATGAATGGATGGGATATGAATGGATGGGATATGGATGGATGGGTAGGATATGGATGGATGGGTGGGCTATGGATGGATGGGATATGGATGGATTGATGGGATATGGATGGATGGGTGGGATATGGATGGATGGGTGGGATATGGATGGATGGATGGGATATGAATGGATGGATGGGTGGGATATGGATGGATGGATGGATGGGATATGGATGGATGGGTGGGATATGGATGGATGGATGGGTGGGATATGGATGGATGGATGGGCGGATATGGATGGATGGGTAGGATATGGATGGATGGGTGGGATATGGATGGATGGATGGGATATGGATGGGTGTGACATGGGTGGGATATGGATGGATGGGTGGGATATGGATGGGTGTGACATGGGTGGGATATGGATGGATGGGTGGGATATGGATGGGATATGGATGGATGGGTGGGATATGGATGGATGGGTGGGATATGGATGGATGGATGGGATATGGATGGATGGGTGGGATATGGATGGATGGATGGGATATGGATGGATGGATGGGATATGGATGGGTGTGACATGGGTGGGATATGGATGGATTGGTGGGATATGGATGGGTGTGACATGGGTGGGATATGGATGGATGGGTGGGATATGGATGGGATATGGATGGATGGGTGGGATATGGATGGATGGGTGGGATATGGATGGGATATGGATGGATGGATGGGATATGGATGGGTGGGATATGAATGGATGGGATATGGATGGGTGGGATATGGATGGATGGGTGGGATATGGATGGGATATGGATGGATGGATGGGATATGGATGGGTGGGATATGAATGGATGGGATATGAATGGATGGGATATGGATGGATGGGTAGGATATGGATGGATGGGTGGGCTATGGATGGATGGGATATGGATGGATTGATGGGATATGGATGGATGGGTGGGATATGGATGGATGGGTGGGATATGGATGGATGGATGGGATATGAATGGATGGGATATGGATGGATGGATGGGTGGGATATGGATGGAAGGATGGATGGGATATGGATGGATGGGTGGGATATGGATGGATGGATGGGTGGGATATGGATGGATGGATGGGCGGATATGGATGGATGGGTGGGATATGGATGGATGGATGGATGGATGGGTGGGATATGGATGGATGGGATATGGATGGATTGATGGGTGGGATATGTATGGATGGGATATGGATGGATTGATGGGTGGGATATGGATGGGTGGGATATGGATGGATTGATTGGTGGGATATGGATGGGTAGGATATGGGGGGTTGATGGATGGGATATGGATGGATGGGATATGGATGGATGGATGGGATATGGATGGATGGGAGGGATATGGATGGATGGATGAGATATGGATAGATGGGATATGGATGGATGGGATATGGATGGATGGATGGGATATGGAGGGATGGATGTTTGGGATATGGATGGATGGATGATGGATGGATGGGTGGGGATGGATGTTGGATGGTTGGGGGGATGGATGGATGTGGTATGGATGGATGGTTGGGGGGATGGATGGGGGATTGAAGGATGATGGGGATGGATGTGGGGGATGGATGGGGAAGGACGTGGGGATGTGGGGATGGATGTGGGGGATGGATGGATGTGGGGGAAGGATGTGGGGATGGATCGATGGATGTGGGGATGGATGGATGGATGTTGGGGATAGATGGATGGATGAGGGGGATGGATGGATGGATGTGGGGGATGTATCTGGGTATAGATGGGTGGATGTGGGGATGGATGGATGGATGTGGGGGATGGATGGATGTGGGGGATGGATGTGGGGATAGATGGGTGGATGTGGGGATGGATAGATGGATGGATGTGGGGGATGGATGGATGTGGGGGATGGATGTGGGGATAGATGGGTGGATGTGGGGATGGATGGATGGATGGATGTGGGGGATGGATGGATGGATGTGGGGATGGATGTGGGGATAGATGGGTGGATGTGGGGATGGATAGATGGATGGATGTGGGGATGGATGGATGGATGGATGTGGGGATGGATGGATGGATGTGGGGGATGGATGTGGGGATAGATGGGTGATGAGGGGATGGATGGATGGATGTGGGGGATGGATGTGGGGATGGATGGGTGGATGTGGGGATGGATGGATGGATGGATGTGGGGGATGGATGGATGGATGTGGGGATGGATGGATGTGGGGGATGGATGTGGGGATAGATGGATGGATGAGGGGGATGGATGGATGGATGTGGGGGATGTATCTGGGTATACATGGGTGGATGTGGGGATGGATGGATGGATGTGGGGGATGGATGGATGCATGTGGGGGATGGATGTTGGGGATAGATGGATGGATGAGGGGGATGGATGGATGGATGTGGGGGATGTATCTGGGTATAGATGGGTGGATGTGGGGGATGGATGGATGGATGTGGGGGATGGATGGTTGGATGTGGGGGATGGATGGATGTGGGGGATGGATGTGGGGATAGATGGGTGGATGTGGGGATGGATGTGGGGATAGATGGGTGGATGTGGGGATGGACGGATGGATGGATGTGGGGGATGGATGGATGGATGTGGGGGATGGATGTGGGGATAGACGGGTGGAGTGTGGGGATGGATGGATGTGGGGGATGGATGGATGGATGGATGTGGGGATGGATGGATGGATGTGGGGGATGGATCAATTGTGGATGGGTGGATGTGGGGATGGATGTGGGGATGGATGGATGGATGTGGGGATGGATGGATGGATGTGGGGATGGATGGATGGATGTGGGGATGGATGGATGGATGTGGGGATGGATGGATGGATGTGGGGGATGGATCAATGGTGGATGGATGGATGTGGGGATGGATGGATGTGGGGATGGATGGATGTGGGGATGGATGGATGGATGTGGGGATGGATGGATGTGGGGGATGGATCAATGGTGGATGGATGGATGTGGGGATGGATGTATGTGGGGATGGATGGATGGGGGATGGATGGATGTGGGGGATGGATCAATGGTGGATGGATTGATGTGGGGATGGATGGATGGATGGATGTGGGGATGGATCAATGGTGGATGGATGGATGTGGGGATGGATGTATGTGGGGATGGATGGATGTGGGGGATGGATCAATGGTGGATGGATGGATGTGGGGATGGATGGATGTGGGGATGGATGGATGTGGGGATGGATGGATGTGGGGGATGGATCAGTGGTGGATGCATGGATGTGGGGACGGATGGATGGATGTGGGGATGGACCAATGGTGGATGGATAGATGTGGGGATGGATGGATGGATGTGGGGACGGATGGATGGATGTGGGGATGGATGGATGGATGTGGGGACGGATGGATGGATGTGGGGATGGATGGATGGATGTGGGGACAGATGGATGGATGTGGGGATGGATGGATGGATGTGGGGATGGATGGATGGATGTGGGGACGGATGGATGGATGTGGGGATGGATGGATGGATGTGGGGATGGATGGATGGATGTGGGGACGGATGGATGGATGTGGGGATGGATGGATGTGGGGACGGATGGATGATTGTGGGGATGGATGGATGGATGTGGGGATGGATGGATGTGGGTATGGATGGATGGATGTGGGGACGGATGGATGGATGTGGGGATGGATGGATGTGGGTATGGATGGATGGATGTGGGGACGGATGGATGGATGTGGGGATGGATGGATGTGGGGACGGATGGATGATTGTGGGGATGGATGGATGGATGTTGGGATGGATGGATGTGGGGATGGATGGATGTGGGGATGGATGGATGGATGTGGGGACGGATGGATGGATGTGGGGATGGATGGATGGATGTGGGGATGGATGGATGTGGGGACGGATGGATGGATGTGGGGATGGATGGATGTGGGTATGGATGGATGTGGGGATGGATGGATGGATGTGGGGACGGATGGATGGATGTGGGGATGGATGGATGGATGTGGGGATGGATGGATGTGGGTATGGATGGATGGATGTGGGGACGGATGGATGGATGTGGAGACGGATGGATGGATGTGGGGATGGATGGATGTGGGGACGGATGGATGATTGTGGGGATGGATGGATGGATGTTGGGATGGATGGATGGATGTGGGGATGGATGGATGGATGGATGTGGGGATGGATGGATGGATGTGGGGATGGATGGATGGATGTGGGGATGGATGGATAGATGTGGGGATGGATGGATGGATGTGGGGATGGATGGATGGATGTGGGGATGGATGGATGGATGTGGGGATGGATGGATGTGGGGATGGATGGATGTATGGGTGGATGGATGGATGGATTTAGGGATGGATGGATAGAAGTCAATGTAAAGCAGCGAGCAGTCAGGTGTTGTGTTGTTTGACTGTGTGTGACTTGTCTTCTATGAGGCTTTCACAGCATGTTCAGAGGTACATATTTAATGTTAAAGCTAGTATGAATAAACCTATGACAAGGATTTCTGGGATCATCACACCACTGCTTTGCAAATCAATGTCATGCAAGGAGCATGGGTCAAGTTAAAGAACATTGCAGTAACATGTTAATGACGTGTGCATGTGTGTGTGCATGCCTGCATTTGTGTGTGTGGGTGTAGCGTTGTGTTGGTATGAAACTAATCCTGTTTGTGTATGTGGCTCAGAGCCCAAGACATTGATCCATTATGCAAAGGGCTTCCAGCTACAGTCAGGGGCACTGCTCTCTTCCTGCTAACTGAAACTGTAATGCCCTGTACGTTTACATTATGGATCGAAAAATTCCATTTAGCGATGGATGGTGGGTGTTTTCTGTGGGGGAAAGAACAGAGCTAAAATGGTTGACTTTAATAGAACTATGTTACAGTGTCCTCAGTGTCCTTTAGTAGAACTATGGTACAGTGTCCTTTAGTAGAACTATGGTACAGTGTCCTTTAGTAGAACTATGGTACAGTGTAATTAGTTTCCTTTAGTAGAACTATGGTACAATGTCCTTTAGTAGAACTATGGTATAGTGTCCTTTAGTAGAACTATGGTATAGGTTCCTTTAGTAGAACTATGGTATAGTGTCCTTTAGTAGAACTATGGTACAGTGTCCTTTAGTAGAACTATGGTATAGTGTCCTTTAGTAGAACGATGGTACAGTGTCCTTTAGTAGAACTATGGTACAGTGTTCTCAGTGTCCTTTAGTAGAACTATGGTATAGGTTCCTTTAGTAGAACTATGGTACAGTGTCCTTAGTTTCCTTTAGTAGAACTATGGTATAGTGTCCTCAGTGTCCTTTAGTAAAACTATGGTATAGTGTCCTCAGTGTCCTTCAGTAGAACTATGGTATAGTTTCCTCAGTGTCCTTTAGTAGAACTATGGTACAGTGTTCTTCAGTAGAACTATGGTATAGTGTCCTCAGTGTCCTTTAGTAGAACTATGGTATAGTGTCCTTTAGTAGAACTATGGTATAGTGTCCTCAGTGTCCTTTAGTAGAACTATGGTACAGTGTCCTTTAGTAGAACTATGGTATAGTGTCCTCAGTGTCCTTTAGTAGAACTATGGTATAGTGTCCTCAGTGTCCTTTAGTAGAACTATGGTACAGTGTCCTCAGTGTCCTTTAGTAGAACTATGGTATAGTTTCCTCAGTGTCCTTTACTAGAACTATGGTACAGTGTCCTCAGTGCCCTTCAGTAGAACTATGGTATAGTTTCCTCAGTGTCCTTTATTAGAACTATGGTACAGTGTCCTCAGTGTCCTTCAGTAGAACTATGGTATAGTTTCCTCAGTGTCCTTTAGTAGAACTATGGTACAGTGTCCTCAGTGTCCTTCAGTAGAACTATGGTATAGTTTCCTCAGTGTCCTTTAGTAGAACTATGGTATAGTGTCCTCAGTGTCCTTCAGTAGAACTATGGTATAGTTTCCTCAGTGTCCTTCAGTAGAACTATGGTATAGTTTCCTCAGTGTCCTTTAGTAGAACTATGGTATAGTGTCCTCAGTGTCCTTTAGTAGAACTATGGTATAGTGTCCTCAGTGTCCTTTAGTAGAACTATGGTATAGTGTCCTTTAGTAGAACTATGGTATAGTGTCCTTTAGTATAACTATGGTATAGTGTCCTCAGTGTCCTTTAGTAGAACTATGGTACAGTGTCCTTTAGTAGAACTATGGTATAGTGTCCTCAGTGTCCTTTAGTAGAACTATGGTATAGTGTCCTTTAGTAGAACTATGGTACAGTGTCCTTTAGTAGAACTATGTTATAGTGTCCTCAGTGTCCTGTAGTAGAACCATGGTATAGTGTCCTCAGTGTCCTTCAGTAGAACTATGGTATAGTGTCCTCATTGTCCTGTAGTAGAACTATGGTATAGTGTCCTCAGTGTCCTTCAGTAGAACTATGGCATAGTTTCCTCAGTGTCCTTTAGTAGAACTATGGTATAGTGTCCTCAGTGTCCTTCAGTAGAACTATGGTATAGTGTCCTCAGTGTCCTTCAGTAGAACTATGGTATAGTTTCCTCAGTTTCCTTTAGTAGAACTATGGTACAGTGTCCTCAGTGTTCTTCAGTAGAACTATGGTATAGTGTTCTCAGTGTCCTTTAGTACAACTATGGTATAGTGTCCTTTAGTAGAACTATGGTATAGTTTCCTCAGTGTCCTTCAGTAGAACTATGGTAGAGTTTCCTCAGTGTCCTTTAGTAGAACTATGGTATAGTGTCCTCAGTGTCCTTTAGTAAAACTATGGTATAGTGTCCTCAGTGTCCTGTAGTAGAACTATGGTATAGTGTCCTCAGTGTCCTTCAGTAGAACTATGGTATAGTTTCCTCAGTGTCCTTTAGTAGAACTATGGTATAGTGTCCTCAGTGTCCTTTAGTAAAACTATGGTATAGTGTCCTCAGTGTCCTTCAGTAGAACTATGGTATAGTTTCCTCAGTGTCCTTTAGTAGAACTATGGTACAGTGTCCTTCAGTAGAACTATTGTATAGTGTCCTCAGTGTCCTTTAGTAGAACTATGGTATAGTGTCCTTTAGTAGAACTATGGTATAGTGTCCTCAGTGTCCTTTAGTAGAACTATGGTACAGTGTCCTTTAGTAGAACTATGGTATAGTGTCCTCAGTGTCCTTTAGTAGAACTATGGTATAGTGTCCTTTAGTAGAACTATGGTATAGTGTCCTTTAGTAGAACTATGGTATAGTGTCCTCAGTGTCCTTTAGTAGAACTATGGTATAGTGTCCTTTAGTAGAACTATGGTATAGTGTCCTCAGTGTCCTTTAGTAGAACTATGGTACAGTGTCCTTTAGTAGAACTATGGTATAGTGTCCTCAGTGTCCTTTAGTAGAACTATGGTATAGTGTCCTTTAGTAGAACTTTGGTACAGTGTCCTTTAGTAGAACTATGGTATAGTGTCCTCAGTGTCCTGTAGTAGAACTATGGTATAGTGTCCTCAGTGTCCTTCAGTAGAACTATGGTATAGTTTCCTCAGTGTCCTTTATTAGAACTATGGTACAGTGTCCTCAGTGTCCTTCAGTAGAACTATGGTATAGTTTCCTCAGTGTCCTTTAGTAGAACTATGGTACAGTGTCTTCAGTGTCCTTCAGTAGAACTATGGTATAGTTTCCTCAGTGCCCTTTAGTAGAACTATGGTATAGTGTCCTCAGTGTCCTTCAGTAGAACTATGGTATAGTTTCCTCAGTGTCCTTCAGTAGAACTATGGTATAGTTTCCTCAGTGTCCTTTAGTAGAACTATGGTATAGTGTCCTCAGTGTCCTTTAGTAGAACTATGGTATAGTGTCCTCAGTGTCCTTTAGTAGAACTATGGTATAGTGTCCTTTAGTAGAACTATGGTATAGTGTCCTTTAGTAGAACTATGGTATAGTGTCCTCAGTGTCCTTTAGTAGAACTATGGTACAGTGTCCTTTAGTAGAACTATGGTATAGTGTCCTCAGTGTCCTTTAGTAGAACTATGGTATAGTGTCCTTTAGTAGAACTATGGTACAGTGTCCTTTAGTAGAACTATGGTATAATGTCCTCAGTGTCCTTCAGTAGAACTATGGTATAGTTTCCTCAGTGTCCTTTAGTAGATCTATGGTACAGTGTCCTCAGTGTCCTTCAGTAGCACTATGGTATAGTTTCCTCAGTGTCCTTCAGTAGAACTATGGTATAGTTTCCTCATTGTCCTGTAGTAGAACTATGGTATAGTGTCCTCAGTGTCCTTCAGTAGAACTATGGTATAGTTTCCTCAGTGTCCTTTAGTAGAACTATGGTATAGTGTCCTCAGTGTCCTTTAGTAAAACTATGGTATAGTGTCCTCAGTGTCCTTCAGTAGAACTATGGTATAGTTTCCTCAGTGTCCTTTAGTAGAACTATGGTACAGTGTCCTTCAGTAGAACTATGGTATAGTGTCCTCAGTGTCCTTTAGTAGAACTATGGTATAGTGTCCTTTATTAGAACTATGGTATAGTGTCCTCAGTGTCCTTTAGTAGAACTATGGTATAGTGTCCTTTAGTAGAACTATGGTACAGTGTCCTTTAGTAGAACTATGGTATAGTGTCCTTTAGTAGAACTATGGTATAGTGTCCTCAGTGTCCTTTAGTAGAACTATGGTACAGTGTCCTTTAGTAGAACTATGGTATAGTGTCCTCAGTGTCCTTTAGTAGAACTATGGTATTGTGTCCTTTAGTAGAACTATGGTACAGTGTCCTTTAGTATAACTATGGTATAGTGTCCTCAGTGTCCTGTAGTAGAACTATGGTATAGTGTCCTCAGTGTCCTTCAGTAGAACTATGGTATAGTTTCCTCAGTGTCCTTTCGTAGAACTATGGTACAGTGTCCTCAGTGTCCTTCAGTAGAACTATGGTATAGTTTCCTCAGTGTCCTTTAGTAGAACTATGGTACAGTGTCCTCAGTGTCCTTCGGTAGAACTATGGTATAGTTTCCTCAGTGTCCTTTAGTAGAACTATGGTACAGTGTCCTCAGTGTCCTTCAGTAGAACTATGGTATAGTTTCCTCAGTGTCCTTCAGTAGAACTCTGGTATAGTTTCCTCAGTGTCCTTTAGTAGAACTATGGTATAGTGTCCTCAGTGTCCTTTAGTAGAACTATGGTATAGTGTCCTCAGTGTCCTTTAGTAAAACTATGGTATAGTGTCCTCAGTGTCCTTCAGTAGAACTATGGTATAGTTTCCTCAGTGTCCTTTAGTAGAACTATGGTATAGTGTCCTTTAGTAGAACTATGGTATAGTGTCCTCAGTGTCCTTTAGTAGAACTATGGTACAGTGTCCTTTAGTAGAACTATGGTATAGTGTCCTCAGTGTCCTTTAGTAGAACTATGGTATAGTGTCCTCAGTGTCCTTTAGTAGAACTATGGTACAGTGTCCTCAGTGTCCTTTAGTAGAACTATGGTATAGTTTCCTCAGTGTCCTTTACTAGAACTATGGTACAGTGTCCTCAGTGCCCTTCAGTAGAACTATGGTATAGTTTCCTCAGTGTCCTTTATTAGAACTATGGTACAGTGTCCTCAGTGTCCTTCAGTAGAACTATGGTATAGTTTCCTCAGTGTCCTTTAGTAGAACTATGGTACAGTGTCCTCAGTGTCCTTCAGTAGAACTATGGTATAGTTTCCTCAGTGTCCTTTAGTAGAACTATGGTATAGTGTCCTCAGTGTCCTTCAGTAGAACTATGGTATAGTTTCCTCAGTGTCCTTCAGTAGAACTATGGTATAGTTTCCTCAGTGTCCTTTAGTAGAACTATGGTATAGTGTCCTCAGTGTCCTTTAGTAGAACTATGGTATAGTGTCCTCAGTGTCCTTTAGTAGAACTATGGTATAGTGTCCTTTAGTAGAACTATGGTATAGTGTCCTTTAGTATAACTATGGTATAGTGTCCTCAGTGTCCTTTAGTAGAACTATGGTACAGTGTCCTTTAGTAGAACTATGGTATAGTGTCCTCAGTGTCCTTTAGTAGAACTATGGTATAGTGTCCTTTAGTAGAACTATGGTACAGTGTCCTTTAGTAGAACTATGTTATAGTGTCCTCAGTGTCCTGTAGTAGAACCATGGTATAGTGTCCTCAGTGTCCTTCAGTAGAACTATGGTATAGTGTCCTCATTGTCCTGTAGTAGAACTATGGTATAGTGTCCTCAGTGTCCTTCAGTAGAACTATGGCATAGTTTCCTCAGTGTCCTTTAGTAGAACTATGGTATAGTGTCCTCAGTGTCCTTCAGTAGAACTATGGTATAGTGTCCTCAGTGTCCTTCAGTAGAACTATGGTATAGTTTCCTCAGTTTCCTTTAGTAGAACTATGGTACAGTGTCCTCAGTGTTCTTCAGTAGAACTATGGTATAGTGTTCTCAGTGTCCTTTAGTACAACTATGGTATAGTGTCCTTTAGTAGAACTATGGTATAGTTTCCTCAGTGTCCTTCAGTAGAACTATGGTATAGTTTCCTCAGTGTCCTTTAGTAGAACTATGGTACAGTGTCCTCAGTGTCCTTCGGTAGAACTATGGTATAGTTTCCTCAGTGTCCTTTAGTAGAACTATGGTACAGTGTCCTCAGTGTCCTTCAGTAGAACTATGGTATAGTTTCCTCAGTGTCCTTCAGTAGAACTCTGGTATAGTTTCCTCAGTGTCCTTTAGTAGAACTATGGTATAGTGTCCTCAGTGTCCTTTAGTAGAACTATGGTATAGTGTCCTCAGTGTCCTTTAGTAAAACTATGGTATAGTGTCCTCAGTGTCCTTCAGTAGAACTATGGTATAGTTTCCTCAGTGTCCTTTAGTAGAACTATGGTATAGTGTCCTTTAGTAGAACTATGGTATAGTGTCCTCAGTGTCCTTTAGTAGAACTATGGTACAGTGTCCTTTAGTAGAACTATGGTATAGTGTCCTCAGTGTCCTTTAGTAGAACTATGGTATAGTGTCCTCAGTGTCCTTTAGTAGAACTATGGTACAGTGTCCTCAGTGTCCTTTAGTAGAACTATGGTATAGTTTCCTCAGTGTCCTTTACTAGAACTATGGTACAGTGTCCTCAGTGCCCTTCAGTAGAACTATGGTATAGTTTCCTCAGTGTCCTTTATTAGAACTATGGTACAGTGTCCTCAGTGTCCTTCAGTAGAACTATGGTATAGTTTCCTCAGTGTCCTTTAGTAGAACTATGGTACAGTGTCCTCAGTGTCCTTCAGTAGAACTATGGTATAGTTTCCTCAGTGTCCTTTAGTAGAACTATGGTATAGTGTCCTCAGTGTCCTTCAGTAGAACTATGGTATAGTTTCCTCAGTGTCCTTCAGTAGAACTATGGTATAGTTTCCTCAGTGTCCTTTAGTAGAACTATGGTATAGTGTCCTCAGTGTCCTTTAGTAGAACTATGGTATAGTGTCCTCAGTGTCCTTTAGTAGAACTATGGTATAGTGTCCTTTAGTAGAACTATGGTATAGTGTCCTTTAGTATAACTATGGTATAGTGTCCTCAGTGTCCTTTAGTAGAACTATGGTACAGTGTCCTTTAGTAGAACTATGGTATAGTGTCCTCAGTGTCCTTTAGTAGAACTATGGTATAGTGTCCTTTAGTAGAACTATGGTACAGTGTCCTTTAGTAGAACTATGTTATAGTGTCCTCAGTGTCCTGTAGTAGAACCATGGTATAGTGTCCTCAGTGTCCTTCAGTAGAACTATGGTATAGTGTCCTCATTGTCCTGTAGTAGAACTATGGTATAGTGTCCTCAGTGTCCTTCAGTAGAACTATGGCATAGTTTCCTCAGTGTCCTTTAGTAGAACTATGGTATAGTGTCCTCAGTGTCCTTCAGTAGAACTATGGTATAGTGTCCTCAGTGTCCTTCAGTAGAACTATGGTATAGTTTCCTCAGTTTCCTTTAGTAGAACTATGGTACAGTGTCCTCAGTGTTCTTCAGTAGAACTATGGTATAGTGTTCTCAGTGTCCTTTAGTACAACTATGGTATAGTGTCCTTTAGTAGAACTATGGTATAGTTTCCTCAGTGTCCTTCAGTAGAACTATGGTATAGTTTCCTCAGTGTCCTTTAGTAGAACTATGGTATAGTGTCCTCAGTGTCCTTTAGTAAAACTATGGTATAGTGTCCTCAGTGTCCTGTAGTAGAACTATGGTATAGTGTCCTCAGTGTCCTTCAGTAGAACTATGGTATAGTTTCCTCAGTGTCCTTTAGTAGAACTATGGTATAGTGTCCTCAGTGTCCTTTAGTAAAACTATGGTATAGTGTCCTCAGTGTCCTTCAGTAGAACTATGGTATAGTTTCCTCAGTGTCCTTTAGTAGAACTATGGTACAGTGTCCTTCAGTAGAACTATTGTATAGTGTCCTCAGTGTCCTTTAGTAGAACTATGGTATAGTGTCCTTTAGTAAGAACTATGGTATAGTGTCCTCAGTGTCCTTTAGTAGAACTATGGTACAGTGTCCTTTAGTAGAACTATGGTATAGTGTCCTCAGTGTCCTTTAGTAGAACTATGGTATAGTGTCCTTTAGTAGAACTATGGTATAGTGTCCTTTAGTAGAACTATGGTATAGTGTCCTCAGTGTCCTTTAGTAGAACTATGGTATAGTGTCCTTTAGTAGAACTATGGTATAGTGTCCTCAGTGTCATTTAGTAGAACTATGGTACAGTGTCCTTTAGTAGAACTATGGTATAGTGTCCTCAGTGTCCTTTAGTAGAACTATGGTATAGTGTCCTTTAGTAGAACTTTGGTACAGTGTCCTTTAGTAGAACTATGGTATAGTGTCCTCAGTGTCCTGTAGTAGAACTATGGTATAGTGTCCTCAGTGTCCTTCAGTAGAACTATGGTATAGTTTCCTCAGTGTCCTTTATTAGAACTATGGTACAGTGTCCTCAGTGTCCTTCAGTAGAACTATGGTATAGTTTCCTCAGTGTCCTTTAGTAGAACTATGGTACAGTGTCTTCAGTGTCCTTCAGTAGAACTATGGTATAGTTTCCTCAGTGTCCTTTAGTAGAACTATGGTATAGTGTCCTCAGTGTCCTTCAGTAGAACTATGGTATAGTTTCCTCAGTGTCCTTCAGTAGAACTATGGTATAGTTTCCTCAGTGTCCTTTAGTAGAACTATGGTATAGTGTCCTCAGTGTCCTTTAGTAGAACTATGGTATAGTGTCCTCAGTGTCCTTTAGTAGAACTATGGTATAGTGTCCTTTAGTAGAACTATGGTATAGTGTCCTCAGTGTCCTTTAGTAGAACTATGGTACAGTGTCCTTTAGTAGAACTATGGTATAGTGTCCTCAGTGTCCTTTAGTAGAACTATGGTATAGTGTCCTTTAGTAGAACTATGGTACAGTGTCCTTTAGTAGAACTATGGTATAATGTCCTCAGTGTCCTTCAGTAGAACTATGGTATAGTTTCCTCAGTGTCCTTTAGTAGATCTATGGTACAGTGTCCTCAGTGTCCTTCAGTAGAACTATGGTATAGTTTCCTCAGTGTCCTTCAGTAGAACTATGGTATAGTTTCCTCATTGTCCTGTAGTAGAACTATGGTATAGTGTCCTCAGTGTCCTTCAGTAGAACTATGGTATAGTTTCCTCAGTGTCCTTTAGTAGAACTATGGTATAGTGTCCTCAGTGTCCTTTAGTAAAACTATGGTATAGTGTCCTCAGTGTCCTTCAGTAGAACTATGGTATAGTTTCCTCAGTGTCCTTTAGTAGAACTATGGTACAGTGTCCTTCAGTAGAACTATGGTATAGTGTCCTCAGTGTCCTTTAGTAGAACTATGGTATAGTGTCCTTTATTAGAACTATGGTATAGTGTCCTCAGTGTCCTTTAGTAGAACTATGGTATAGTGTCCTTTAGTAGAACTATGGTACAGTGTCCTTTAGTAGAACTATGGTATAGTGTCCTTTAGTAGAACTATGGTATAGTGTCCTCAGTGTCCTTTAGTAGAACTATGGTACAGTGTCCTTTAGTAGAACTATGGTATTGTGTCCTTTAGTAGAACTATGGTACAGTGTCCTTTAGTATAACTATGGTATAGTGTCCTCAGTGTCCTGTAGTAGAACTATGGTATAGTGTCCTCAGTGTCCTTCAGTAGAACTATGGTATAGTTTCCTCAGTGTCCTTTCGTAGAACTATGGTACAGTGTCCTCAGTGTCCTTCAGTAGAACTATGGTATAGTTTCCTCAGTGTCCTTTAGTAGAACTATGGTACAGTGTCCTCAGTGTCCTTCAGTAGAACTATGGTATAGTTTCCTCAGTGTCCTTTAGTAGAACTATGGTACAGTGTCCTCAGTGTCCTTCAGTAGAACTATGGTATAGTTTCCTCAGTGTCCTTCAGTAGAACTCTGGTATAGTTTCCTCAGTGTCCTTTAGTAGAACTATGGTATAGTGTCCTCAGTGTCCTTTAGTAGAACTATGGTATAGTGTCCTCAGTGTCCTTTAGTAAAACTATGGTATAGTGTCCTCAGTGTCCTTCAGTAGAACTATGGTATAGTTTCCTCAGTGTCCTTTAGTAGAACTATGGTATAGTGTCCTTTAGTAGAACTATGGTATAGTGTCCTCAGTGTCCTTTAGTAGAACTATGGTACAGTGTCCTTTAGTAGAACTATGGTATAGTGTACTCAGTGTCCTTTAGTAGAACTATGGTATAGTGTCCTTTATTAGAACTATGGTATAGTGTCCTTTAGTAGAACTATGGTATAGTGTCCTCAGTGTCCTTTAGTAGAACTATGGTACAGTGTCCTTTAGTAGAACTATGGTATAGTGTCCTCAGTGTCCTTTAGTAGAACTATGGTATAGTGTCCTTTAGTAGAACTATGGTACAGTGTCCTTTAGTAGAACTATGGTATAGTGTCCTCATTGTCCTGTAGTAGAACTATGGTATAGTGTCCTCAGTGTCCTTCAGTAGAACTATGGTATAGTTTCCTCAGTGTCCTTTAGTAGAACTATGGTACAGTGTCCTCAGTGTCCTTTAGTAGAACTATGGTATAGTGTACTCAGTGTCCTTTAGTAGAACTATGGTATAGTGTCCTTTAGTAGAACTATGGTATAGTGTCCTTTAGTAGAACTATGGTATAGTGTCCTCAGTGTCCTTTAGTAGAACTATGGTACAATGTCCTTTAGTAGAACTATGGTATAGTGTCCTCAGTGTCCTTTAGTAGAACTATGGTATAGTGTCCTTTAGTAGAACTATGGTACAGTGTCCTTTAGTAGAACTATGGTATAGTGTCCTCAGTGTCCTGTAGTAGAACTATGGTATAGTGTCCTCAGTGTCCTTCAGTAGAACTATGGTATAGTTTCCTCAGTGTCCTTTAGTAGAACTATGGTACAGTGTCCTCAGTGTCCTTCAGTAGAACTATGGTATAGTTTCCTCAGTGTCCTTCAGTAGAACTATGGTATAGTTTCCTCAGTGTCCTTTAGTAGAACTATGGTATAGTGTCCTCAGTGTCCTTTAGTAAAACTATGGTATAGTGTCCTCAGTGTCCTGTAGTAGAACTATGGTATAGTGTCCTCAGTGTCCTTCAGTAGAACTATGGTATAGTTTCCTCAGTGTCCTTTAGTAGAACTATGGTATAGTGTCCTCAGTGTCCTTTAGTAAAACTATGGTATAGTGTCCTCAGTGTCCTTCAGTAGAACTATGGTATAGTTTCCTCAGTGTCCTTTAGTAGAACTATGGTACAGTGTCCTTCAGTAGAACTATGGTATAGTGTCCTCAGTGTCCTTTAGTAGAACTATGGTATAGTGTCCTTTAGTAGAACTATGGTATAGTGTCCTCAGTGTCCTTTAGTAGAACTATGGTACAGTGTCCTTTAGTAGAACTATGGTATAGTGTCCTCAGTGTCCTTTAGTAGAACTATGGTATAGTGTCCTTTAGTAGAACTATGGTACAGTGTCCTCAGTGTCCTTTAGTAAAACTATGGTATAGTGTCCTCAGTGTCCTTCAGTAGAACTATGGTATAGTTTCCTCAGTGTCCTTTAGTAGAACTATGGTATAGTGTCCTCAGTGTCCTTTAGTAAAACTATGGTATAGTGTCCTCAGTGTCCTTCAGTAGAACTATGTCATAGTTTCCTCAGTGTCCTTTAGTAGAACTATGGTACAGTGTCCTTCAGTAGAACTATGGTATAGTGTCCTCAGTGTCCTTTAGTAGAACTATGGTATAGTGTCCTTTAGTAGAACTATGGTATAGTGTCCTCAGTGTCCTTTAGTAGAACTATGGTACAGTGTCCTTTAGTAGAACTATGGTATAGTGTCCTCAGTGTCCTTTAGTAGAACTATGGTATAGTGTCCTTTAGTAGAACTATGGTACAGTGTCCTCAGTGTCCTTTAGTAAAACTATGGTATAGTGTCCTCAGTGTCCTTCAGTAGAACTATGGTATAGTTTCCTCAGTGTCCTTTAGTAGAACTATGGTACAGTGTCCTTCAGTAGAACTATGGTATAGTGTCCTCAGTGTCCTTTAGTAAAACTATGGTATAGTGTCCTCAGTGTCCTTCAGTAGAACTATGGTATAGTTTCCTCAGTGTCCTTTAGTAGAACTATGGTACAGTGTCCTCAGTGTCCTTCAGTAGAACTATGGTATAGTTTCCTCAGTGTCCTTCAGTAGAACTATGGTATAGTTTCCTCAGTGTCCTTTAGTAGAACTATGGTATAGTGTCCTCAGTGTCCTTTAGTAAAACTATGGTATAGTGTCCTCAGTGTCCTGTAGTAGAACTATGGTATAGTGTCCTCAGTGTCCTTCAGTAGAACTATGGTATAGTTTCCTCAGTGTCCTTTAGTAGAACTATGGTATAGTGTCCTCAGTGTCCTTTAGTAAAACTATGGTATAGTGTCCTCAGTGTCCTTCAGTAGAACTATGGTATAGTTTCCTCAGTGTCCTTTAGTAGAACTATGGTACAGTGTCCTTCAGTAGAACTATGGTATAGTGTCCTCAGTGTCCTTTAGTAGAACTATGGTATAGTGTCCTTTAGTAGAACTATGGTATAGTGTCCTCAGTGTCCTTTAGTAGAACTATGGTACAGTGTCCTTTAGTAGAACTATGGTATAGTGTCCTCAGTGTCCTTTAGTAGAACTATGGTATAGTGTCCTTTAGTAGAACTATGGTACAGTGTCCTCAGTGTCCTTTAGTAAAACTATGGTATAGTGTCCTCAGTGTCCTTCAGTAGAACTATGGTATAGTTTCCTCAGTGTCCTTTAGTAGAACTATGGTATAGTGTCCTCAGTGTCCTTTAGTAAAACTATGGTATAGTGTCCTCAGTGTCCTTCAGTAGAACTATGTCATAGTTTCCTCAGTGTCCTTTAGTAGAACTATGGTACAGTGTCCTTCAGTAGAACTATGGTATAGTGTCCTCAGTGTCCTTTAGTAGAACTATGGTATAGTGTCCTTTAGTAGAACTATGGTATAGTGTCCTCAGTGTCCTTTAGTAGAACTATGGTACAGTGTCCTTTAGTAGAACTATGGTATAGTGTCCTCAGTGTCCTTTAGTAGAACTATGGTACAGTGTCCTCAGTGTCCTTTAGTAAAACTATGGTATAGTGTCCTCAGTGTCCTTCAGTAGAACTATGGTATAGTTTCCTCAGTGTCCTTTAGTAGAACTATGGTACAGTGTCCTTCAGTAGAACTATGGTATAGTGTCCTCAGTGTCCTTTAGTAAAACTATGGTATAGTGTCCTCAGTGTCCTTCAGTAGAACTATGGTATAGTTTCCTCAGTGTCCTTTAGTAGAACTATGGTACAGTGTCCTTCAGTAGAACTATGGTATAGTGTCCTCAGTGTCCTTTAGTAGAACTATGGTATAGTGTCCTTTAGTAGAACTATGGTATAGTGTCCTCAGTGTCCTTTAGTAGAACTATGGTACAGTGTCCTTTAGTAGAACTATGGTATAGTGTCCTCAGTGTCCTTTAGTAGAACTATGGTATAGTGTCCTTTAGTAGAACTATGGTACAGTGTCCTCAGTGTCCTTTAGTAAAACTATGGTATAGTGTCCTCAGTGTCCTTCAGTAGAACTATGGTATAGTTTCCTCAGTGTCCTTTAGTAGAACTATGGTATAGTGTCCTCAGTGTCCTTTAGTAAAACTATGGTATAGTGTCCTCAGTGTCCTTCAGTAGAACTATGGTATAGTGTCCTCAGTGTCCTTTAGTATAACTATGGTATAGTGTCCTCAGTGTCCTTTAGTAGAACTATGGTACAGTGTCCTTTAGTAGAACTATGGTATAGTGTCCTCAGTGTCCTTTAGTAGAACTATGGTATAGTGTCCTTTAGTAGAACTATGGTACAGTGTCCTCAGTGTCCTTTAGTAAAACTATGGTATAGTGTCCTCAGTGTCCTTCAGTAGAACTATGGTATAGTTTCCTCAGTGTCCTTTAGTAGAACTATGGTACAGTGTCCTTCAGTAGAACTATGGTATAGTGTCCTCAGTGTCCTTTAGTAGAACTATGGTATAGTGTCCTTTAGTAGAACTATGGTATAGTGTCCTCAGTGTCCTTTAGTAGAACTATGGTATAGTGTCCTCAGTGTCCTTTAGTAGAACTATGGTACAGTGTCCTCAGTGTTCTTTAGTAGAACTATGGTACAGTGCCCTTTAGTAGAACTATGGTATAGTGTCCTCAGTGTCCTTTAGTAGAACTATGGTACAGTGTCCTTTAGTAGAACTATGGTATAGTGTCCTCAGTGTCCTTTAGTAGATCTATGGTACAGTGTCCTCAGTGTCCTTTAGTAGAACTATGGTACAGTGTCCTCAGTGTCCTTTAGTAGAACTATGGTACAGTGTCCTCAGTGTCCTTTAGTAGAACTATGGTACAGTGTCCTCAGTGTCCTTTAGTAGATCTATGGTACAGTGTCCTCGGTGTCCTTTAGTAGAACTATGGTACAGTGTCCTCAGTGTCCTTTAGTAGAACTATGGTACAGTGTCCTTTAGTAGAACTATGGTACAGTGTCCTCAGTGTCCTTTAGTAGAACTATGGTACAGTGTCCTTCAGTAGATCTATGGTATAGTGTCCTCAGGTTACTTTAGTAGAACTATGGTATAGTTTCCTCAGTGTCCTTTAGTAGAACTATGGTACACACGTTGTAGTATACCGGTTGTTGTTGTATTCATGTTGTTGTAGTATTCATGTTGTTGTAGTATTCATGTTGTGCTATTAATGTTGTTGTAGTATTCATGCTGTTGTTGTATACATGTTCTTGTTGTTTACATGTTGTTTTAGTGTTCATGTTGTTGTAGTATACATATTGTTGTTGTTGTAGTATTCATGCTGTTGTTGTATTCATGTTGTAGTATGCATGTTGTTGTAGTATACATGCTGTTGTAGTATACATGTTGTTGTTGTTGTATTATTCATGCTGTTGTTGTATTATTCATGCTGTTGTTGTATACATGTTGTTGTTGTGTTCATGTTGTTGTAGTATACATTTTGTTGTTATTGTAGTATTCATGCTGTTATTGTATTCATGTTGTTGTATACATGTTGTTGTAGTATTCATGTTGTTATCGTATTCATGTTGTAGTATACATGTTGTTGTATTATTCATCCTGTTGTTGTATACATGTTGTTGTATTCATGTTGTTGTAGTATTCATGTTGTTGTAGTATACATGTTGTTGTAGTTTACATGTTGTTGTTGTATTCATGTTGTTGTAGTATACATATTGTTGTTGTTGTTGTATTATTCATGCTGTTTTTGTATTCATGTTGTAGTATATATGTTGTTGTAGTATTCATGTTGTTGTAGTATATATGTTGTTGTCGTATTCATGTTGTTGTAGTATTCATGTTGTCGTAGTATTCATGTTGTTGTAGTATTCATGTTGTTGTCGTATTCATGTTGTTGTAGTATTCATGTTGTTGTTGTATTCATGATGTTGTATTCATGTTGTAGTTTTCATGTTGTTGTTGTATTAATGTTGTTGTATTCATGTTGTTGTTGTATTCATGTTGTTGTTGTATTCATGTTGTTGTAGTTGTCATGTTGTTGTTGTATTCATGTTGTTGTAGTATTCATGCTGTTTTTGTATTCATGTTGTAGTATACATGTTGTTGTAGTATTCATGTTGTTGTAGTATACATGTTGTTGTCGTATTCATGTTGTTGTAGTATTCATGTTGTCGTAGTATTCATGTTGTTGTCGTATTCATGTTGTTGTCATATTCATGTTGTTGTAGTATACATGTTTTTGTAGTATACATGTTGTTGTAGTATACATGTTGTTGTAGTATACATGTTGTTGTAGTTTTCACGTTGTTGTAGTATTCATGCTGTTGTAGTATACATGTTGTTGTAGTATACATGTTGTTGTAGTATACATGTTGTTGTAGAATACATGTTGTTGTAGTATACATGTTGTTGTAGTATACATGTAGTTGTAGTATACATGTTGTTGTAGAATACATGTTGTTGTAGTATTCATGTTGTTGTTGTATTCATGATGTTGTATTCATGTTGTAGTTTTCATGTTGTTGTTGTATTAATGTTGTTGTATTCATGTTGTTGTTGTATTCATGTTGTTGTAGTATACATGTTGTTGTAGTATACATGTTGTTGTAGAATACATGTTGTTGTAGTATTCATGTTGTTGTTGTATTCATGATGTTGTATTCATGTTGTAGTTTTCATGTTGTTGTTGTATTAATGTTGTTGTATTCATGTTGTTGTTGTATTCATGTTGTTGTTGTATTCATGTTGTTGTAGTATACATATTGTTGTTGTTGTTGTATTATTCATGCTGTTTTTGTATTCATGTTGTAGTATATATGTTGTTGTAGTATTCATGTTGTTGTAGTATATATGTTGTTGTCGTATTCATGTTGTTGTAGTTTTCACGTTGTTGTAGTATTCATGCTGTTGTAGTATACATGTTGTTGTAGTATACATGTTGTTGTAGTATACATGTTGTTGTAGAATACATGTTGTTGTAGTATTCATGTTGTTGTTGTATTCATGATGTTGTATTCATGTTGTAGTTTTCATGTTGTTGTTGTATTAATGTTGTTGTATTCATGTTGTTGTTGTATTCATGTTGTTGTTGTATTCATGTTGTTGTAGTATACATATTGTTGTTGTTGTTGTATTATTCATGCTGTTTTTGTATTCATGTTGTAGTATATATGTTGTTGTAGTATTCATGTTGTTGTAGTATATATGTTGTTGTCGTATTCATGTTGTTGTAGTATTCATGTTGTCGTAGTATTCATGTTGTTGTAGTATTCATGTTGTTGTCGTATTCATGTTGTTGTAGTATTCATGTTGTTGTTGTATTCATGATGTTGTATTCATGTTGTAGTTTTCATGTTGTTGTTGTATTAATGTTGTTGTATTCATGTTGTTGTTGTATTCATGTTGTTGTTGTATTCATGTTGTTGTAGTTGTCATGTTGTTGTTGTATTCATGTTGTTGTAGTATTCATGCTGTTTTTGTATTCATGTTGTAGTATACATGTTGTTGTAGTATTCATGTTGTTGTAGTATACATGTTGTTGTCGTATTCATGTTGTTGTAGTATTCATGTTGTCGTAGTATTCATGTTGTTGTAGTATTCATGTTGTTGTCATATTCATGTTGTTGTAGTATACAACAAGGTATTCCTCTTCAAGGAATACCTAGGATAGGATAAGTAATCCTTCTCACCACCCCCCCTTAATGATTTAGATGCACTATTGTAAAGTGGCTGTTCCACTGGATGTCAGAAGGTGAATTCACCAATTTGTAAGTCGCTCTGGATAAGAGCGTCTGCTAAATGACTTAAATGTTAAAAATGTTAATGTTTTTGTAGTATACATGTTGTTGTAGTATACATGTTGTTGTAGTATACATGTTGTTGTAGTTTTCACGTTGTTGTAGTATTCATGCTGTTGTAGTATACATGTTGTTGTAGTATACATGTTGTTGTAGTATACATGTTGTTGTAGTATACATGTTGTTGTAGTATTCATGTTGTTGTAGTATACATGTTGTTGTAGTATACATGTTGTTGTAGTATTCATGTTGTTGTAGTATACATGTTGTTGTAGTATTCATGTTGTTGTAGTATACATGTTGTTGTAGTATACATGTTGTTGTAGTATACATGTAGTTGTGTATATTTGTTTCAGATTTAGATGACGTTTCTGATCTGAACCCCAGCCATCTTGGCAGGACATGAAGACAGTAGGTTGTGGGATGCAGGCCCAGGGTCCTAAGATCATACCCATGGTCATCTCTTCAGATCTCTGCCTGTGTAGGCTGGGCCTTGTGACGTGTGAGACTGACTGATGCACTACTTTGATCAAGCGGCCCTGTCTGATGTACATTGAGATGATCCCTGTGCTTGTAGAGAAGATCAGGATTAAATGGTTCTCTGGGGAGCTAGGGATTCACTCTGCCGGAGACAGCGTTTCAAGCTGCTCAGTGAAGGGGAGTGAAAAATTGAAAAAAATTCACTAAATTGCACATGAAGGGTCCTTTTTATTGTATGAAGGAATGTTGGAGAACGTTGGAGTTGTTTTTGCTCTAGGTCTAATTGATCTTAAGCCTGTAAATTATAGAATGTCGGAGAACGTTGGAGTTGTTTTTGCTTGAGGTCTAATTGATCTTAAGCCTGTAAATTATAGAATGTTGGAGAACGTTGGAGTTGTTTTTGCTTGAGGTCTAATTGATCTTAAGCCTGTAAGTTATAGAATGATGTAACATTATGCCATGTTGTAAGGAGAGGGTAACATACTGTACTTTTTAGCCAAATTTAAAGAAAAACGATGGAATTCTTTGGAATTACCCAAATGGCTTCTTGATGAATCACGACAAGACTGTTGGCAGAAGTAAAGGATCTCCAAAGAGCCTGTAAACCTTTTGTTCCCCCTGTGGTCACAGCTTTTTGACATGCAAAGACCAGAATTCAGGCTTTCACCCCAGGGTTAAAGGGCTCTCCTCATAAATGCCTGTTGTCTTTGAAGCACAAGTGATATAGAATACGTTGAGTTCGGACTCTGACTGCTCTGCCAGGCCAAACAAACACACACAAGTGGGAATGGGTCCAACACATGCAAACTACCCCCAGTCAGTCCTCATTCAGCCATTCTAATGAAAACCATGAGTGGAAAATTATTGAAAGGATTACACAAAGGTCTGCCATTACCTTGGAAGTCTTCTTCTAGTGGACTGTGTTCTGGGTTACTATAAGGTAGTGATAGACTGTGTTCTAGGTTACTATAAGGTAGTAGTGGTAGACTGTGTTCTGGGTTACCATAAGGTAGTAGTGGTAGACTGTGTTCTGGGTTACTATAAGGTAGTAGTGTTAGACTGTGTTCTGGGTTACTATAAGGTAGTGATAGACTGTGTTCTAGGTTACTATAAGGTAGTAGTGGTAGACTGTGTTCTGGGTTACCATAAGGTAGTAGTGGTAGACTGTGTTCTAGGTTACTATAAGGTAGTAGTGGTAGACTGTGTTCTGGGTTACTATAAGGTAGTAGTGGTAGACTGTGTTCTGGGTTACTATAAGGTAGTAGTGGTAGACTGTGTTCTGGGTTACTATAAGGTAGTAGACTGTGTTCTGGGTTACTATAAGGTAGTCGACTGTGTTCTGGGTTACCATAAGGTAGTAGTGGTAGACTGTGTTCTGGGTTACTATAAGGTAGTAGTGGTAGACTGTGTTCTGGGTTACTATAAGGTAGTAGTGGTAGACTGTGTTCTGGGTTACTATAAGGTAGTGATAGACTGTGTTCTGGGTTACTATAAGGTAGTAGTGGTAGACTGTGTTCTGGGTTACCATAAGGTAGTAGTGGTAGACTGTGTTCTGGGTTACTATAAGGTAGTAGTGGTAGACTGTGTTCTGGGTTACTATAAGGTAGTAGTGGTAGACTGTGTTCTGGGTTACTATAAGGTAGTCGACTGTGTTCTGGGTTACTATAAGGTAGTAGACTGTGTTCTGGGTTACTATAAGGTAGTAGTGGTAGACTGTGTTCTGGGTTACTATAAGGTAGTAGTGGTAGACTGTGTTGGTGACTCTTATAAAGGACTGTTGCCATCTGCCAGTTAGCTAATCATGCTCTCATCTTATTTAATTAAAATCAATTAGACTAACGTGGAAATTGAACCACCGGTATTAAACGCTATCCAATATTTTAACTTGCCGGTACGGAATCAATTCTCTTTTCTGTTTTTGTTCTGGATTTGCTTTTTCCTGATAATCTAGTTCATGATGAAGGTGACAGATTTGGTCCATTGACAATTTTGAAAGTGATTTTATTTTATATAGCTGCCATTCTTTCCTGTGTTCAACAGTCTTAATAAAAGTTACATGGATTACAAGTTGAGGTGAGACTGACAACTGTGAGTTACAGGAGAGGACAGATCTGCTTGTCTTCGTAGTCAGAAATTATCTTAGAAGTCCTGCAGCATCTCCTTAAATAAACGGCTATGAAGATGGAGGAATGATGTTCGGAGGAGCTGATCAGATGGCCTGTGTCAAAACTGAATCTGAATACCTAATTTAGGCCCCTCCTCCAGCTGAATGTGTTGTCTGTCTGTGCAAGAGAGCACAGATAGACAAAATATGACCCCATTCCCACTCATTGGCATTGCAGGAAACGTGCAGAGTGTGCATGACTAGATTTGAATAGGGTGAAGCTTTCTTTGAGTAGTTCTTTGTTTACAGGTTTCAACAGTCTGCGGTTTGTAACATTCCACTATGTTTAAGGGCAATTTGGTTTACGAGGGAGGGAGCCTGTCTTGCCTCTAATCAGAGAATAGACTGTCTGTTAGCAACAGCTTCTACCTTACCATTGTCAGGTCGGCTGGGAGTGAGACCAAGAGTGACATTTTGACAGGAGGAGGGAGAATTTATTGCTGAGAAGTTGTGAAAACTGACTGTCACGCCACGTTCTGCATGGCAGTCTGTTCAAAATGAGATCTGACTGCCACGCCACGTTCTGCATGGCAGTCTGTTCAAAATGAGATCTGACTGCCACTCCACGTTCTGCATGGCAGTCTGTTCAAAATGAGATCTGACTGCCACTCCACGTTCTGCATGGCAGTCTGTTCAAAATGAGATCTGACTGTCACTCCACGTTCTGCATGGCAGTCTGTTCAAAATGAGATCTGACTGCCACTCCACGTTCTGCATGGCAGTCTGTTCAAAATGAGATCTGACTGCCACTCCACGTTCTGCATGGCAGTCTGTTCAAAATGAGATCTGACTGTCACTCCGCGTTCTGCATGGCAGTCTGTTCAAAATGAGATCTGACTGCCACTCCACGTTCTGCATGGCAGTCTGTTCAAAATGAGATCTGACTGCCACTCCACGTTCTGCATGGCAGTCTGTTCAAAATGAGATCTGACTGCCACTCCACGTTCTGCATGGCAGTCTGTTCAAAATGAGATCTGACTGCCACTCCACGTTCTGCATGGCAGTCTGTTCAAAATGAGATCTGACTGTCACTCCACGTTCTGCATGGCAGTCTGTTCAAAATGAGATCTGACTGCCACTCCACGTTCTGCATGGCAGTCTGTTCAAAATGAGATCTGACTGCCACTCCACGTTCTGCATGGCAGTCTGTTCAAAATGAGATCTGACTGCCACTCCACGTTCTGCATGGCAGTCTGTTCAAAATGAGATCTGACTGCCACTCCACGTTCTGCATGGCAGTCTGTTCAAAATGAGATCTGACTGCCACGCCACGTTCTGCATGGCAGTCTGTTCAAAATGAGATCTGACTGCCACGCCACGTTCTGCATGGCAGTCTGTTCAAAATGAGATCTGACTGCCACTCCACGTTCTGCATGGCAGTCTGTTCAAAATGAGATCTGACTGCCACTCCACGTTCTGCATGGCAGTCTGTTCAAAATGAGATCTGACTGTCACTCCACGTTCTGCGTGGCAGTCTGTTCAAAATGAGATCTGACTGCCACTCCACGTTCTGCATGGCAGTCTGTTCAAAATGAGATCTGACTGCCACTCCACGTTCTGCATGGCAGTCTGTTCAAAATGAGATCTGACTGCCACTCCACGTTCTGCATGGCAGTCTGTTCAAAATGAGATCTGACTGCCACTCCACGTTCTGCGTGGCAGTCTGTTCAAAATGAGATCTGACTGCCACGCCACGTTCTGCATGGCAGTCTGTTCAAAATGAGATCTGACTGTCACTCCACGTTCTGCATGGCAGTCTGTTCAAAATGAGATCTGACTGTCACTCCACGTTCTGCATGGCAGTCTGTTCAAAATGAGATCTGATTATTTCTGAATAGCGGAGAACAGATGTGAGCTTTATCAAATTAACAACCACACAGGTTGTTAGAAGTTTTGAAATGAATGCATAGTATGGTCTTTTCGACACTGTTTTCCATGAGTAAAATGGTGCCTGTTCTCCACTCCTCCCTGTCATCCACGTTGGTAGATAATTCTCTGTGAATTGCCTCTAGATCCAGGTGCTTGTTTGTGGCTTTGGCTGATCCCTAGGCCCCTGATGGTAGTTTATATATATATATATATATAATATCAATGAGCTCCCTCAACTCTATTATCTCGGTTTTCCATCCCAAATGGCAACCTACTAGCACATTTAGTCCTTATGGGCCCTGGTCAATACTAGTGCACTACATTATATGGCTGTGGTCAATAGTAGTGCACTACATTATATGGCTGTGGTCAATAGTAGTGCACTACATTATATGGCCCTGGTCAATAGTAGTGTACTACATTATATGGCCCTGGTCAATAGTAGTGTACTACATTATATGGCTCTGGTCAATAGTAGTGCACTACATTATATGGCTCTGGTCAATAGTAGTGCACTACATTATATGGCCCTGGTCAATAGTAGCGCACTACATTATATGGCCCTGGTCAATAGTAGTGTACTACATTATATGGCCCTGGTCAATAGTAGTGCACTACATTATATGGCTCTGGTCAATAGTAGTGCACTACATTATATGGCCCTGGTCAATAGTAGTGCACTACATTATATGGCTCTAGTCAATAGTAGTGTACTACATTATATGGCCCTGGTCAATAGTAGTGCACTACATTATATGGCCCTGGTCAATAGTAGTGTACTACATTATATGGCCCTGGTCAATAGTAGTGTACTACATTATATGGCCCTGGTCAATAGTAGTGCACTACATTATATGGCCCTGGTCAATAGTAGTGCACTACATTATATGGCCCTGGTCAATAGTAGTGTACTACATTATATGGCCCTGGTCAATAGTAGTGTACTACATTATATGGCCCTGGTCAATAGTAGTGTACTACATTATATGGCCCTGGTCAATAGTAGTGCACTACATTATATGGCCCTGGTCAATAGTAGTGTACTACATTATATGGCTCTGGTCAATAGTAGTGCACTACATTATATGGCCCTGGTCAATAGTAGCGCACTACATTATATGGCCCTGGTCAATAGTAGTGTACTACATTATATGGCCCTGGTCAATAGTAGTGCACTACATTATATGGCTCTGGTCAATAGTAGTGCACTACATTATATGGCCCTGGTCAATAGTAGTGCACTACATTATATGGCTCTAGTCAATAGTAGTGTACTACATTATATGGCCCTGGTCAATAGTAGTGCACTACATTATATGGCCCTGGTCAATAGTAGTGTACTACATTATATGGCCCTGGTCAATAGTAGTGTACTACATTATATGGCCCTGGTCAATAGTAGTGCACTACATTATATGGCCCTGGTCAATAGTAGTGCACTACATTATATGGCCCTGGTCAATAGTAGTGTACTACATTATATGGCTCTGGTCAATAGTAGTGCACTACATTATATGGCCCTGGTCAATAGTAGTGTACTACATTATATGGCCCTGGTCAATAGTAGTGCACTACATTATATGGCCCTGGTCAATAGTAGTGTATTACATTATATGGCCCTGGTCAAT